>NW_022439206.1:0-10348 GCF_009761245.1 Sapajus apella
GTGAGATGGTATCTCAATGTTGTTTTGATTTGCATTTCTCTGATGACCAGTGATGATGAGCATTTTTTCATATGTTTGTTGGCCTCATGTATGTCTTCTTTTGTAAAGTGTCTGTTCATACCCTTTGCCCACTTTTGAATGGGCTTGTTAGTTTTTTCTTGTAAGTCTGTTTTAGTTCTTTGTAAATTCTGGATATCAGCCCTTTGTCAGATGGGTAAACTGCAAAAATTTTTTCCCATTCTGTCAGTTGCCGATTCACTCTACTGACTGTTTCTTTTGCTGTGCGGAAGCTGTGGAGTTTGATTAGGTCCCATTTGTCTATTTTGGCTTTTGTTTTCAATGCTTTTGGTGTTTTGGTCATGAAGTCCTTGCCTATGCCTATGTCCTGAATGGTTTTGCCTAGATTTTCTTCTAGGGTTTTTATGGTGTTAGGTCTTATGTTTAAGTCTTTAATCCATCTGGAGTTAATTTTACTGTAAGGTGTCAGGAAGGGGTCCAGTTTCTGCTTTCTGCACATGGCTAGCCAGCTTTCCCAACACCATTTATTGAACAGGGAATCCTTTCCCCATTGCTTGTTTTTGTCTGGTTTGTCAAAGATCAGATGGTTGTAGATATGTTGTATTGCCTCCGAGACCTCTGTTCTGTTCCATTGGTCTATGTCTCTGTTTTGGTACTAGTACCATGCTGTTTTGATTACTGTAGCCTTGTAGTGTAGTTTGAAGTCCGGTAGTGTGATGCCTCCCACTTTGTTCTTTTTGCTTAGAATTGACTTGGCTATGCGGGCTCTCTTTTGGTTCCATATGAAGTTTAAAGTGTTTTTTTCCAGTTCTGTGAAGAAGGTCATTGGTAGCTTGATGGGGATAGCATTGAATCTGTAAATTACTTTGGGCATTATGGCCATTTTCACGATATTGATTCTTCCTAACCATGAACATGGAATGTTTCTCCATCTGTTTGTGTCCTCTCTTATTTCGTTGAGCAGAGGCTTGTAGTTTTCTTTGAAGAGGTCCTTTAAGTTCCTTGTTAGTTGTATTCCTAGGTATTTTATTCTCTTTGTGGTATTTGTGAATTGCAGTTCATTCTTGATTTGGTTCTCTTTAAGTCTGTTATTGGTGTATACGAATGTATGTGATTTTTGCACGTTGATTTTGTATCCTGAGACTTTGCTGGAGTTGCTTATCAGTTTCAGGAGATTTTGGGGTGAGACGATGGGGTCTTCTAGATATACAATCATGTCGTCTGCAAATAGAGACAATTTGACTTCCTCCTTTCCTATTTGAATACCCTTTATTTCTTTTTCTTGCTTGATTGCTCTGGCTAGAACTTCCAGTACTATATTGAATAGGAGTGGCTGGAGGGCATCCTTGTCTAGTGCCAGATTTCAAGGAGAATGCTTCCAGTTTTTGCCCATTCAGTATGATATTGGCTGTTGGCTTGTCGTAAATAGCTTTTATTATTTTGAGATACATTCCTTCAATACCTAGCTTATTAAGGATTTTTAGCATAAAGCGCTGTTGAATTTTGTCAAAGGCCTTCCCTGCATCAATTGAGATAATTATGTGGTTTTTGTCTTTGGTTCTGTTTATGTGGTGAATTACGTTTTTAGACTTGCGTATGTTGAACCAGCCTTGCATCCCCGGAATGAAGCCTACTTGATCATGGTGGATAAGCTTTTTGATATGCTGTTGCAATTGGCTTGCCAGTGTTTTATTGAAGATTCTTGCGTCTGTGTTCATCACAGATATTGGCCTGAAGTTTTCTTTTCTTGTTGAGTTTCTGCCGGGTTTTGGAATCAGGATGATGTTGGTCTCATAAAATGATTTGGGAAGAATTCCCTCTTTTTGTATTGTTTGGAATAGTTTCAGAAGAAATGGTACCAGCTCCTCTTTGTATGTCTGGTAGAATCCGGCTGTGAACCCGCCTGAACCTGGGCTTTTTTTGGGTGGTAAGCTCTTAATTGCTGTCTGAACTTCAGATCTTGTTATGGATCCGTTCAGGGTTTTGGCTTCTTCCTGGTTTAGGCTTGGGAGGAGGCAAGTGCCCAGGAATTTATCCATTTCTTTCAGGTTTACTAGGTTATGTGCATAGAGTTGTTTGTAATAATCTCTGATGATGGTTTGAATATCTGTGGAATCTGTGGTGATATCCCCTTTATTGCATCTATTTGATTATTCACTCTTTTCTTTTTTATTAATCTGGCTAGTGGTCTGTCTATTTTGTTGATCTTTTCAAAAAACCAGCTCCTGGATTTATTGATTTTTTGAAGGGTTTTTTGTGTCTCTATCTCCTTCAGTTCTGCTCTGATCTTAGCTATTTCTTGTCTTCTGCTAGGTTTTGATTTTTTTGATCTTGCTCCTCTAGCTCTTTCAATTTTGATGATAGGGTGTCAGTTTTTGATCTCTCCTTGCTTCTCATGTGGGCACTTATTGCTATATATTTTCCTCTAGAGACTGCTTTAAATGTGTCCCAGAGATTCTGGTATGTTGTGTCTTCATTCTCGTTGGTTTCAAAGAACATCTTTATTTCTGCCTTCATTTCATTGTTTATCCAGTCAACATTCAAGAGTAAGTTTTTCAGTTTCCATGAAGCTGTGTGGTTCTGGGTTAGTTTTTGAATTCTGAGTTCTAACTTGATTGCACTGTGGTCTGAGAGACTGTTTGGTATGATTTCTGTTCTTTTGCATTTGCTGAGGAGTGATTTACTTCCAATTATGTGGTTAATTTTAGAGTAGGTGTGATGTGGTGCTGAGAAGAATGTATATTCTGTGGATTTGGGGTGGAGAGTTCTGTAAATGTCTATTAGGTTTGCTTGGTCCAGGTCTGAGTTCAAGTCCTGGATATCCTTGTTAATTTTCTGTCTGGTTGATCTGTCTAATATTGACAATGGGGTGTTAAAGTCTCCCACTATAATTGTGTGGGAGTAAGTCTCTTTGTAAGTCATTAAGAACTTGCCTTATGTATCTGGGTGCTCCTGTATTGGATGTGTTTATATTTAGGATCGTTAGCTCTTCTTTTTGCATTGATCGTTTTACCATTATGTAATGTCCTTCTTTGTCTCTTTTGATTTTTGCTGCTTTAAAGTTTAATTTATCAGAGATGAGAATTGCAACTCCTGCTTTTTTTTGCTCTCCATTTGCTTGGTAAATCTTCCTCCATCCCTTTATTTTGAGCCTTTGTGTGTCCTTGCATGTGAGATGGGTTTCCTGGATACAGCACACTGATGGGTTTTGGCTTTTTATCCAATTTGCCAGTCTGTGTCTCCTGATTGGGGCATTTAGTCCATTTACATTTAGAGTTAATATTGTTATATGTGAAATTGATACTGCCATTTTGGTGCTAGCTGGCTGTTTTGCCCATTAGTTGATGCAGATTCTTCATTGTGTTGATTCTCTTTACCATTTGGCATGTTTTTGGAGTGGCTGGTACTGGTTGTTCCTTTATATGTGTAGAGCCTCTTTCAGGAGCCCTTGTAAAGCAGGCCTGGTGGTGACGAAGTCTCTGAGTACTTGCATGTTCACAAAGGATTTTATTTTTCCTTCACTCATGAAGCTTAGTTTGGCTGGATAGGAGATTATGGGTTGAAAGTTCTTTTCTTTAAGGATGTTGAATATTGGCCCCGACTCTATTCTGGCTTGTAGGGTTTCTGCCGAGAGATCTGCTGTGAGTCTGATGGCTTCCCTTTGTGGGTAACCCGACCTTTCTCTCTGGCTGCCCTTAGTATTTTCTCCTTCATTTCAACCCTGGTGAATCTGACGATTATGTGCCTTGGGGTTGCTCTTCTTGAGGAATATCTTTGTGGTGTTCTCTGTATTTCCTAGACTTGAATGTTTGCCTGCCTTTCTAGGTTGGGGAAGTTTTCCTGGATAATATCCTGAAGAGTATTTTCCAGCTTGGATTCATTCTCTTCGTCACATTCAGGTACACCTATCAAACGTAGATTAGGTCTTTTCACATAGTCCCACATTTCTTGAAGACTTTGTTCATTCCTTTTTACCTTTTTTTCTCTATTCTTGCCTTCCCATTTTATTTCATTGAGTTGATCTTCGACCTCTGATATCCTTTCTTCTGCTTGGTCAATTCGGCTGTTGAAACTTGTGCATGCTTTGTGAAGTTCTCGTGTTGTGTTTTTCAGCTCCATCAATTCACTTATATTCCTTTCTATTTTGTCCATTCTCGTTAGCATTTCGTCAAATCTTTTTTCAAGGTTCTTAGTTTCTTTGCATTGGGTTAGAACATGTTCTTTTAGTTCACAGAAGTTTCTTACTACCCACCTTCTGAAGTCTGATTCTGTCATTTCATCACACTCATTCTCCCTCCAACCTTGTTCCCTTGCTGGTGAAGAGTTGTGATCCCTTGTAGGAGGAGAGGTGTTCTGGTTTCGGGTGTTTTCATCCTTTTTGCGCTGGTTTCTTCCCATCTTTATGGATTTATCCACCTGTTGACTTTGTAGTTGCTGGCTTTCAGATTGGGTCTCTGGGTGGATGTTCTGTTTGTTGATGATGAGGTTATTTCTGTTTCTTAGTTTTCCTTCTAACAGTCTGGCCCCTGTGCTGTATGTCTGCTGAGGTCTACTCCAGGCCCTGCTTTCCTGGGGATCACCTGCAGCAGCTGCAGAACAGTAAGGGTTCCTACCAGTTTTCTTCTTCTGCTATCTTTGTCCCAGAACGATACCTGCCAAGTGTCAGTCTGATCTCTCCTTTATGAGGTGGCTCTTTGGATATATGGGGGTCAGGGAACTGCTTGAGGAGACGGTCTGTTCTTCATAGGATCTCAAATGTTGTGCTGTGAGCTCTGTTGTTCATTCAGAGCTGCTGGGCAGGTACATTTACGTGTGCTGCAGCAGAACTTATAAACCGCTTTTTGTTCCCAGGTGCTCTGTCCCAGGGATTTATGGCTTTATTTATGAGTTTCCGTTGTGCTTCTGCCTTCTTTTTTTTTTTCCCTTCAGAGCTTCCCTGCCCAGCAAGGAGTCACCCTAGTCACTGTCTGCCTGTAGAGGCTTTGCTGAGCTGCTGTGGGCTCCGCCCAGCTGTTGAGCGAACTTCCCTGCAGTCATGTTTATATGGGTGTAGTTAGAACTACCTTGGCAATGGTGGCCCACCTCTGTATTGATGGACTCTCTCCGTAATGGTGGGTTTCCTCTGCAATGGCAGGCTGCCTTAGCAATGGCGGGTTGCCTTGGCAATGGCGGGCTGCCTCAGAATTGGCTGACTACCTCCTTAGTGTTGGAGTGCCTTGGTAATGGCAGACGCCCCTCTCCCAAAAAGCTGGACCATTCCAGGTTCAGCTGCGCTTGCTGTGAAACTCTGAATCCAGAGATTTTCTGATTGCTGTTCTCTTGTGGGGGTGGGACCCGCCAAGCCTGATCTCCTGGCTCCCTGCCTCAGAGCCTTGTTTTTTTTTTTTGTTTTTTTTTTTTTGAAGTTGGTGTTCTAGTCACCTGTTGAAGAGGCACTGGGATCTGTGTGTTTTCCCGTGCGGCAACTCACTGCACTGGCTTAAACAGCGATGCTGAGATTCGGGGTGCTTTTTTTGCCCTGGAATCTACTGTCCTGGTTCCCTGTTCAGTCCCCTTTTTAAATAGATGAATGGGCAACTTCCCGTGGCTCCAATCGCCAGCCAAAAGGGCACCCAGACCAGTGTATTTTGTAAGGAGAACCACTGCGCCGGGGCGCTGACAAAGCAGCCATGTGGGGCAAAGCAGCCCTGCCGGTGGACACAGCCGCACTGGCTAAAACAGCTGCGCTGGCGACCTGTGGGGCTCCTCTGCCTGGGAATTTCCTAGTCTGTGGGCAATAAAAATGCGGCATCCACTCACCCTGTGCGCTTTCACTGGGAGCTGCAATCCTGAGCTTTTCCTAAATGGCCATCTTGGATCAATCCCGAGGCTTTTTTTTTTAAACACAGGAGTCAGTGTGCCACTTGAGACAGTCTGTCTGTTGTCTGCCTGTGGAGGAACTGCTGGGCTGTCTTGGTCTCAGCCAGGCTGCTGTTTATTCTTCACTTGGTTTCCATACTGGTGGGGTTAGCCCTGCCTTCCCAATGGTGGGCTCTTTCCCTTTGCCAAGCCTGCTCTTCCCAGGTGGAGGATGTGTTAACTGCAAAACTCTCCTGGGAGAGGGATCTGGTTGCCGGATCTTGTGGGGCAGGGTGCCTGTCTTGTCATATCCCCCCTCCCCGCTTTCAACTCTCCCTTCTTTGGGACAGGCAGTTCCTTTCCACCAGTTTTCTTGGTATTAGTCCAAATCTCTCTCCTGGCCTGCACTAACAAGGCACTGGTCTGGCCGGGGCTGCCAACCTGGGCTCTTGCCTGGGTCTGTAACTCTGGCTGGCTCTCAGCAAGGCAGCATTTTCCTGGTTTGTGTGCTGCTGAAGTCTCAGAGTGAATTGCTATATCTGATTCAGAGAACCAAGGAGGTGGTGCCCCCCGAATCCTCAGTGCCTGATGCACTTTCCAGATGGGACAAGGTGAGGCAATGCCCCACCTTGCCTCAGCTGGATGCCTCTGGGCTAGTTTCACTATCTTTTTGGGAGGTTAATCCCACTGTTTAACCAGTCCCTTTAAAACAAACCAGTGCTTCACTTGGAGACATGGATATCGCTCTGGTTCTGTCTCACTCGGTGTTAGCTCTGGAGAAGCTTCCTTTTGGCCATCTTCTGGAAGGGCAATCTTTTTCTTATGTTTTTGGAAGATCCAATCTTCACATTCTAGATTGTGAAGGAGTTGATTGTCCTCAGTCAGTGAACCATAAAAGCCTTTTTTTTTTTAAACCTGGTGAGAGGTAATAATCTACTGTTATAGCATCAGACCTCTTGCATGGGAAAATATACCTAGATACAATATTTAATGCAATGCATGTTTATATACAGTATTTAATGTTTAAATACAATATTAAATGCAATATTTAATGCAACATTTTATATACAATCAGAAAACATGCATTGAAAATGACAATTGAATGAAATCTCTCTACACATGTTTAAATGGTCCATCAGGTGGCCATATGTACCTAAATCTTTGATTATTTGCCCAGGAATATGGGTTTGATAAACCAAATATTGATCATAAACTATTTTAGCAATTTAGAAGTCACCACACCAATATGTATTTAATTTGGATCATTTTATCTTTTTCAGGATGAGTCATGGAATGCAGAACTTTTAATAACAAAAGTTTTAAGGACTCAGGAAGAACAAGGTGAGTATCCTGGTTCTCCATACATCCATGCTTATCATTGAATTTATATCCTCTTGAATACCAGTTTTTTCTCCAATTTAGGTGCATAGCACTGATAACTGATGGGTTATCATAGGTAATTTGACATAGATCATGGAATTTTTTAAATTGCATATTTAAACAATTTCAGTATTGGCTGATTTAGCATGAAAATCTGGCAAAGTATTTTCTTGGTATTCAGTTAATTTTTGTTCTACTGGGGTTAGCAGCTAGAAACCTGTATTCAATAGTGTTTTTGGGATTCTTTCCATCCTTTCATTAACCTTCTGAAAGACACCATATTCTAGGATGTTGCACGCTTGTGACATTTTCAGAAACTGCATCAGCACTAAGCAATTAAATATGGAAACGAATTTACATAGTCATAGTTAAAGACACAATTGACAAAGAAATTAGGTTATTTCTGTGGTCTTCAATAACTTGTACATAATAACCATAATTATGATTCATAGCATATACTCAGACATATTGGAATTATAGAAATACCATCCAATTTTGGAACATATATTAATATAATTCACTAAAATATAACCCAAAGGAAGTTAAACATTATTTTTTATTTTGACGATGTTTCCCATGTAACTTAATATGTTAAATAATTCTGTTCCCCTTTCTTTTGGGTGCTTCAGGGGCCCTTTGTAATATTCCAAAGTTAGAGGTTAAAAAAACTTAATTTTGAAGCAGAAATTTGATTTTGGAATATCTATAAAATACGTTAAAGGTTTCCAATGCTTGATATTATGAAATAAAATTCCAGATCACCATAAGTCATTCATTTTTGAGTTACCAAATTGTAACTGAAAAATTTTAAAAAGGCAAAAACGTTTACTCATTGATAGAAGGAAGACTTAGCTTTCAAAATGATCTTTCTTATATTTTCTTTTTCCTGTAGTTTACTCAAAAGGCAAACAAAAATCTTTCATTATCCTTTAATATTACATGAAAATTTTGTTAAAGAGAGAAAACCAAATTTCACCCTTTCATTAGTGTACTATTAATGTCAACCTCAATTTTTAATAAAACTTTATAGACAAATCTATTTAATCTTAATTAGTTTGACCATAAAGTGAGATTCCGATAAACACTTTATGATCTTTTACAAATTGGTTAGAAAGCAGATCAGTCCTCTAAGAAAATCCAGTTGTGCTTTAATTTCAATGTTCAATTTACAAAAAAAAAAAAAATAGAAAAAAGAAAACTGAATAATACCCCTTTAACTTTAGCCAATATGTTCACACACAGAATCTCTTTTACAATTAATTTTTTGTAAACCTTCCGCAACTTGTTCAAACCTTTAGGTTTTTCCTATATCACTTAACACAATCCTTACTCTCTAAACTTAGGCAGGAAATATGGATTTCCCATGCCTTTTTACAATCTTTTGTCAAAAGTATATTCTACTTTCCTTATATCCTTTGTGTGTAGAATTGTTTGTTCAGTAATCTCAAATGTATGTTACACTGTTAACTCTTAGAAACTTTTACTTTTGGTGAAAAACCTTGTTAGTAAGTAATTTTAATTATGTAGCAGGTGTGGAGCCTGGGACACCAGTCAGAAGTGCAGATAAAGTTTGACTTTCCAGCATAGCTAGGGGGCATGGCTAACACCACACATACCCAGGCCTTACTTAGACGTAAAGCAGGAAAGTTGTACAGTTAAGAGTCATAGTGGCATTTTATGAAACATTTAGGAGGCCTAATAAGCTTTAAATTGTACAATATTTCTTGAATAAATTCCCTTTCACGAATACTTTCATGATTTACATAGGCCATCTATGACATGGTTGGACTTTCTGGCTTGTCCTAAACATTCCTCTTTAAACAACCAGTCATTTTTCTTTAGGACAATAATTTACCATAAAAAATTCTTTCTTACATAAAATATCTTTTGTTTATAACCTTCTTTGCATAGCCAGGGGTCATAGCTAATTCCATATGTTCCCAGGCCTTATCTATAATCTAATGGCTCCAAGGTAGGTACTTTAAACAATTTCCAAAAGTCAGAGAAGCAGTTTATGACCTTAAAGCATTTAGCACGCCTAATACCTTATCAACTTTAGATCAAATGTCTAAAGTTTGAAGATATTTTTATTTTACCAATAGTCTAAAACTGTCTTTATTTCCTAAAGATTACTAAAGTCACATGAACTAAAAAGTATTAGTTTTAATTTTTCTGACAAAATATTTAAGTGCTTATTTTTCTTTAAGCCAATTAATTTGAACACTTTTGTGTAAACATTACACATACAACACATACAAATACACAGAAAGATAGAAGAGGATCTTGTAGTTGTAATATTTTTTATTTGCCAGTCTTTAAGTTTCTTAGTTGGATGGCTGGCTTCAGGGTGGAGTCCTTGGAGAAACATGGCTAGGAAAACATGTAATTTCTAGGGCTAATAAGGAGGCACAGCTAGAAGGCAAAAAACAGGTTCCCATAATTAAGGGTCTCATTTTTATACCAGTTCCTGGATCCCCCCAAAAAAGAGGGAATCAGCCCATCTCCAATGGGAGGCTTATCTCTCAGTGGGGTATGTGGATATTTCTATATCTTCTAGGTGATCAAGAGCATGATCCTCTAATCCAAACATGCAAAGAGTTGAGTATCTCCCCCATAACTGCCATTAGACATCACTAAAAGTAAATTTCCTACACATCAAAGTTCTCTCATAATGCAAAGTAATGCCTGACACCCCCAAAAGTAAAAACAAAAGTCAGATAACATAATGTAAAACCAAACAGAGTCTTAGATTTTGAGAGACACCTATCTGCTTTCAATTTCCAGTGTTCCATGAGGAAAACACAGGTTTTTGTCCCAGAATGAAGCTGTTAGAAATTATCTTAAGTTCTCTCATGTGGGCATCAAGAAGAGCAAGAAGGAAAAATGTGGGAATTTCAGTCAACTGAGAAGAAAAAAACTCTTTTTCCAGAAAAACAAGGTTCAAAAAGAGAAAAAAATCATAAAGCCCTTTTAAGTATGTGTATAGCTTGGATATCCACCTTTAATTAAGCTGGCTTTTAACCATAGCACTCTTTTTTCCCCCCATTTATTTATTTTATTGCATTTTAGGTTTTGGGGTACATGTGAAGAACAGGCAAGATTGTTGCATAGG
>NW_022439207.1:0-3666 GCF_009761245.1 Sapajus apella
AAGGATTCATTGTTGCATTTGTTGGAATTAAAAAAAAAAAAAAAAAAACCTAGAAAAACTACTTGCTTTGCTGCCAGTTTTTCTGCAACTCCTGGAGAAGTCACTCTTCACTAAAAGATAAGATAATCGCCGGGCGAGGTGGCTCACGCCTGTAATCCCAGCACTTTGGGAGGCCGAGGCGGGTGGATCACGAGGTCAAGAGATCGAGACCACCCTGGTCAACATGGTGAAACCCCGTCTCTACTAAAAATACAAAAAATTAGCTGGGCATGGTGGCGCGTGCCTGTAATCCCAGCTACTCAGGAGGCTGAGGCAGGAGAATTGCCTGAACCCAGGAGGCGGAGGTTGCGGTGAGCCGAGATCGCGCCATTGCACTCCAGCCTGGGTAACAAGAGCGAAACTCCGTCTCAAAAAAAAAAAGAAACAGTCTCACTCTGTCACCCAGGCTAGAGTACAGGGGTGCAATCATAGCTCTCTGCAGCCTTGAACTCCTGGGCTTAAGCGGTTTTCCCACCTCAGCCTCCTGAGTAGCTGGGACTACACGCATGCACCACTATGTTTGGCTAATTTTTTTTTTTTTGAGACAGGGTCTCCCTCTTTCACCCATGCTAGAATACAATGGCATGATCTATGCTCACTGCAGCCTTGACCTCCCACTTCAGCCTACTGAATAGCTGGGACTACACAAATGCACCACCATTTCTGGCTAATTTTTTTTTTTTTTTTTTTTAAAGAGATGAGGTCTCCCTATGTTGCCTGAGCTGGTCTTAAACTCCTGAGCTCAAGCAGTCCTCCCACCTCAGCCTCCCAAAGTACTGGGATTACAGGCATGAACCAACATGCCCAGCTAATTATTTTTTGTAGAGATGGGGGGTGGGGTCTCACTATGTTGGCCAGCCTGGTCTTGAACACCTGGGCTTAAGAGAGTCTCCTACTTCAGGCCCTCAAAGTGCTGGGACTGGAAGTGTTAGCCAGCATACCCAGCCTGTGTCTGGCTTCGTTTATTTAACATTAATTCTGTGAGATTCATTCATGTAGGTATTAATAGTTTGTTCTTTTTTCTTGTTATATAGTATTCCGCCATATGAATATGCCCTAATGTATTTGTCCATTCATGTGTTGAAGGATACTGGGGTTTTTTTTCCTTCCCTACCCCATCTCTTCCTCTGGAACAGGGTCTCACTCTGTTGCTCAGGCTGTAGGACAGTGGTGCCATCACGGCTCACTGCAGCCTCATTCATTTTTTATTTTTTGTAGAGACATGATCTTACTATGTTGCCCGAGGTGGTCTTGAACTCCTGCACTCAAGCGACCGTCCTGCCCCAGCCTCCCAAAGTGCTAGGATTATGGGCTTGAGCCACTGTGCCCAGCATGATGTTTTTGAAAGAATGCCCTGGCTGCCATATGGAAATCGAACAGGTGGCAGGTAGGGGTGGATCAGAGAGAGGAAGCTGACAGACTAGGTAGGAGGCTGCCGTAGTCATGCAGGGAAGATATGAAGGTGGCTTGACCTAGTGTGGTCATAGGGGAGTCAGAGAGAAATGGATCACTCAGAAAATGCTCTGGAATTGCAGCTGATGGGACTGTCTGAGGTGAATGAAGGCTGGGAGAAAGAGGCACCAATGGTGAGTCCTAGATTTTTGCCTTGAAAACCTAGGTGGATGGCTGGGGGCAGTGGCTCACAGCTGTAATATCAGCACTTAGGGAGGCTGAGCAGGGTGGATCGCCGGAGGTCACAAGTTTGAAATCAGCCTGGTCAACATGGTGAAATCTCAATTACTCAGGAGGCTGAGGCAGGAGGATCACTTGAAACTGGGAGGCGGAGGTTTGCAGTGAGCCAACCTCACCTGCACTACTCCTGGCTAATTTTTGTATTTTTTAGTAGAAAAGAGGGTTTCACTATGTTGACCAGGCTGGTCTTGAACTCCCGACCTCAGGTGATCCGTCTGCCTCAGCCTCCCGAGTAGCTGGGATTACAGGTATGCACCACCACACCTGGCTAATTTTTGTAATTTTTAGTAGAGAGAGGGTTTCACCATGTTGGCCAGGCTGGCCTTGAACTCCCGATCTCAGGTGATCTGCCTGCCTCAGCCTCCCAAAGTGCTGCGATTACAAGTGTGTGCCACCGTACCTGGCCGCCCACATTTTCAAAGCTACTCCAGAACAGCCCTGCTCAGGCAGCACTGGGCGGCATTCCCTCTCCCCTCCCTCAGCCCTTCCCCAGCCTCAAAGAAACAGAACGGAGAACAGCAGGCAGGTTGATTCATAGACTTTATTGGCTTTTTCCCCACCCAGCGGTTTCTGCAATGACAACCGCACCTGTAAAATACATGTGGTTCACTCTGTTAAAGCTGCAGGGCAAGGGGAGAGGGCTGGGAGTCCCTGGGCAGGTGTCAAGGCTAGGGGTGGGCAGCAGCCAAGACTGGGCCAGTGGGTCCCAGTGTTCGACCCGGAGGGTGGTGGTAGCTGGAGTTTGAAGGCTACTGGAAGGGGTCGGGAAGAAGGCTGGAAGCCTGGGGCTGCAGGGAGAGGAGAGCACATCAGCAGTAGCAGGGAGGGGGCGGGGAGCAGGAGGATGCCATGGACACCGTGGACACCGTCAGGGCAGGAGGGCGTGGGACACAGTGCCTGCATATGTCCATAGAGGATTTTTGCCACAGGAACAAGACAGATCACTGTATAAAAGGGTCTGTACAACATTACCTATGATACAATGTTCACATATGATACAAGGCTCTTTCCCTCTTTGAGTTTTAAAAAATAAATGTACAATTCCAGAGCTTTGGGTAAAAAATATATACACCCTCATAGCAGGAGCAGCAGCTGCTTTTGCTGCTGCTGTTGCTTCCTCTTCAAAAGGGAAAGAGGTGGTGCCAGAAAGAAGGGTGAGGCTGCGCCAGGAAACCTCACCCTGTAGCTGCCAGGAGTCCCTGTACCCCTCAGGCCTTGAGGCTGGTGATGGGAGAGGGAGGGGGGCAGAGGTAATAAACGCCTCACCAGAGTCCAGTGGTGCCATTACAGTCTCTGCCACCCCTGTCCCCCACTATGGGGCTGCCTGCCCCAGGTATAAGGATCCACCCTACCCCAGCTCTATAGGGAGGACAAAGGGGGAGTTGAGACAGGGAAAGGGACAGAGACCACGTTGTTGGTGTCAGACACATGAGCCAGAAGGGGGAGGCCGTTAGACACCCAAAAAGCAGGAGTATGGGCGGCAGACACCCCTAGCTCCTGATACTGCTCTACCCCACCCCACTGCGAGGCAGGGGAAGGGTCCTCTACGCAGCTGAGGCCAGTGTTTCCCTGAGCATCTTTTACCCTCTCATCAGAGCCCACCCCTGGACCTTCCGGAGGCCTAAGTGGGGGACTTGCAAGTGCTGATGGGTAACCCCTCCCACCTGCTGCTACTCCCTGCCCTGAAAAGCAGCTTGGCTCACAAGCCTGGGCAGGCAGGGCAGCACGAGGAGCTGAGTAGGGAGTGTGGGGGTGGTGAAAGCACCCCGAACCATCCCAGGGGCAGAGTAGACAAGGGTAGCACCAAACAGAAGGACCCCTCCCCGGCACACACAACACCCTCCCTCAATTACCAGATGCACGCATGCTCCCTAAAAGGAGACACAATACACACACACACACACACACACACACACACACACACACACACACACA
>NW_022439207.1:3676-10347 GCF_009761245.1 Sapajus apella
CACACACACACACACACACACACACACACACACACACACACACACACCTCTGGGGTCTCAGCCCTGACCAGGAAGAAGCTGGACAGGTGGTGGAGAAGAAAGCTGCCAATCCCTCCCACCATTCCACTTGGCAAGACAGAAGGGTGGGCAGCTTTCTTTCCTTCTTGGGAAGAGGAAGTTGGAAACTTCATCCCCAGAACAGACCTCGATGGGAGCGGACAGAGGAAGGAGCTTTCTGCCCCCTTTCTCAGAGGGGACAGGAACCAGCAAAGTGTGGTTTTGGCTTGAAGGAGCAATGGGGAGAGGGCTTCAGCAGGATGAACAGACTTATGGGTCCAAGGGTAAATCCATCCAACTCTTTCCTGTGGAGCAGGGGTGGGCAGGAAGTTGCTCCTCGGGAAAGATGTCAGATGTCGGTTGAGACATTGTGCAAAGTGCTTGAGTGCCAGGCGCCCAAGGATCTGGTGGGTCTGATGGGAACCTCCACGATCACTGACTATTCGCCTCCAGCTTGTAGGAGAGCTCGAAGAGGAGGTTCTGGTTGTCGATGACCTGGAACTGGCGCACATAGGCCTTGGTCTGCAGGTGATGGGGGGATGCCTCCATGTCCAGGCCTAGGGGATAAAGAGGCAGTCAGGTTCCCAGCCTCCCTCCTTCCTCTACACACACACCAGGCAGAGGATCAGGCTGTGGACTGAGACAGACGTTGGGCAGTAGGGCCTCTAGGGAGGCAAGGAGAGAATGCGGAACTGGCAAGTGTATGGAAATACACATTTGGACCGGGAGTTCTCCCCTGAACTCTCCCGCTCAGTCAAAGCTCTACCTGTACTGCTCTCAGAATCCTGGGTACTCACAAAGGGGCCGGCTCCGGTATTTGCGGATTGTCCTCACTTTTTCGGCCACTGAATGCTGGGAGATGACAAGGAATGAGCCCTGAAAGGGGCACAGAAAGAGGCTCCCCCTCTTCTGCTCCCCCTCCGCCATTCTCCAGCTCTGCTTTACTCCCTCCAGTCTCCAATTTTGGAGGGTCTCTGAAGGACCAAAGGAGTGGGTGTAACAGGGTGCCAGGTGAGGGGGAGGTGGAGTTGCCCCCAAGCTGCCTGTCAGCTCTGCCACCCGTGGGCGGGTTGCCACAGTGATGCCACCAGGGAGACAGTCAAGAGTCTGCTAGGCAAGCTGGGCACATAGAGGAAGCCTGCTATTCTGGGGAGGTGATGAGAGGGAGAGGATGTGAGCTCGCCACTTGTGGGACTAGGGGTTTGCAGTGCCGCTCACTCACCAGCTTCTCAATGTTCACCAAACCGTCTACAAGGGTCTTACTCCCTTCGTGCAGGAAAGTCAGATCTAGGAGATGCAGAGAATCCAATGTGAGGAAAGGATAAGAGGGGAGGTCCAAAGGACCACTGCACCTGAGGACGCCCCTCTTCCCCAGAATCCACTCCGCCTGGGGCGGAGGGCTCCTCTCCAGGTGGGCACTCAGAGCTGACTTGAGAGGGGGCTGGAAGTCAGAACTGGGGCATGGGAGAAGGGAAACATGGGTTGAAGCAGCACAGCTTGGGAGAAACTCTCTCACCTTTGAGGATCAGAGGCACAAAAGGAATCACAGGGGGCTTCATTTTGGAGATCACTTCTCGGTAGCTTTTGTGGTTCCTGCAGGGGTCCTGGCATTCCACAGGAGAGAGATCAAGGGAGACACTGGCTAATGCATCCCAAAGATGTCCCCCACTTCCTCCCTCACTCCTGCCCTGTATATATTCCTGATAAGGATAAGATAGCGGTGTTGGGGACTTTCTTTTTTTTTTTTTTTTTTGAGACGGAGTCTCACTCTGTCGCCAGGCTGCAGTGCAGTGGCACGATCTCAGCTTACTGCAACCTCTGCCTCCCGGGTTCAAGTGATTCTCCTGCCTCAGCCTCCCGAGTAGAGTAGCTGGGACTACAGGCACCTGCCACCATGCCCAGCTAATTTTTTTTTTTTTTTGAAGTACAGACAGGGTTTCACCATGTTGGTCAGGATGGTCTTGATCTCTTCACCTGGTGATCTGCCTGCCTCAGTGTCCCAAAGTGCTGGGATTACAGGTGTCAGCCACCGTGCCCAGCCGGGTGCTGGGGGCTTTCTAATGGTGTGGTGGGGAAGGGCATGACTGTTCCCCTTTTCCAGGAAAAACAGGGGCGCAATCCTATCACCCTCCCCCTCTAGCATGGTAGGGAGGGTGGGGGTCTCATGCAGTAAACACTTTGAAAGGAAAGCTTGAGGAAGGGGGCTTGTGGGAACAGAGGGTTTCTGAGCTCTAAGTCTAAGAGCAGATGAAAGAGCCAAACACACTCACCGTCAGGTTCTCAAATTTGCGGAACAAATTCTTGAATTTCCCTGGCAGCTTCTGCAGAGTTTGAAGGAAGGAGAAGGGATATCAGAGTGGAGCTCCTTGGGTTACATGGGAGCCTTGGATTAATCCTCCGTGTTGGAGGGCAAAAGGGCCAGCATGGCTTGTAGGAGGCTGGGAAGCTGGGGGGTGGGGAAATGAAGTCAGGCCTTGGCTAGGTCTAGGAACTTGAACAGCCCAGAGGAATTCATTATTCTGGGGAAAGCCAGATCTCTGTTTATGCAGGCGCCGTGTACAAGGGTGCCCCCCCCACTGAGTGTGGCTGAAAATCAGCCCGACTCCCACAGCCAGGTCTGTGACCTGATCTGGCTAAGTGCTGCCTGCCGAGACTCAGGCAGGATCCTGACTTTTCACTATTTTGCCCGAAGACCGGGTCCTAAGCTGTGCGCCCTGGGGTTGCATCTACCAGAAGAGGGCGCCTCCCTCCAATGGCACAAAGACTCCCTCCAGGTTGGCGGCTGTCGCGGTCGGGGGAGGACCCACAGCGGAGAGCCCAGGATGCCCAGGTCCCCAGGTAAGAAAGGGAGGGGTCTCCTCACCTCCCAGGTGAGACGAAGGCGGCTGACAGCGGCATTGTCCAGCCCCATGACCACGGCGTAGAAGGACAGCAGGTCCTGATTCTGCTTGCAGCTGCGGGGGTGGGAGGCGGGTTCAGGGGCTGGCGGTGCCGCAGGCCTCGGGCCTGGGGTTCCCCCTCCCGCGGCCGGCCGCACTCACAGGGCAGCGATCTTGATGAACTTCTTGAGCAGCTGCGCGCGCTTGCCCGGGGCCTCGCAGAGCAGCACCTCGGTGGCCACCCAGTGCGTGACCTCGCTGCAGCGCTGCAGCAGCAGCTCCAGGTTAGCGGTCTCCCGGCGGCCGCGCTCCCCGTGGAACACGTAGTCTACGAACTCCAGCTGCATCCACCGCGGCGGAGGGGCGGCCAGGGCGCCGGGGGGTGAGGGGAGTGGGTGGGAAGATGGCAGTGCAAGGCGAAAGGGAGCGAAAGGCAGGAGGGCGGGGGCGGAAGGGATGGAAAATAGAAAAATAGACGGGACAAGAGGCAGCAAAGATGCGGAAAAAAGAAAACAAGCAGCATTAATAATATTTCACCAGCGACCGAGCACTTACTAGGCACTTGCTCGTGGCTGACATCCTTAAGACAACTATCTGCTAGACATTATTGTCGCTGCCTTATTTTATTTTTTATTTTTGAGACGGAGTTTCGCTCTTGTTGCCCAGGCTGCAGTGCAATGGCGGGATCTCGGCTCACCACAACCTCCGCCTCCCGGGTTCAAGCGATTCTCCTGCCTCAGCCTCCCAAGTAGCTGGGATTACAGTCATGCGCCACCATGCCCAGCTAATTTTGTATTTTTAGTAGAGAGGGGGTTTCTCCATGTTGGTCAGGCTGGTCCCGATCTCCCAACCTCAGGTGATCTGCGCGCCTCCCAAAGTACTGGGATTACAGGCGTGAGCCACTCAGCCCAGCCCTATTTTATTTCTTTAATAGTGAATATTTTAAAAATACAAATCCTGCGTCAGTTTCTGTGTAAATAGCACCGGCCCTGAGCCACTCTGCTCTGGGGTCTCTCTCTGCGATTTTTTTTTTGGAATGGTGGGACAAAGACTAAAGACGTTACAGCCATGCATTGCCCCAGGGCTTGCTGCAGGTGAGCCTCTGAACCAGGACGTTCTGCTGCCAACACCCTCTCCTAATGGCACATTTCTCTTTCCAGCCCCCGGGGCACAGCGCCAGCCTTGGTCCCCACCTCGTGCACACATCGGAACAGCTCCCAGTGGAAGGCAGTAAGGTGGTTGGCAACGTCCTCAGGCTCCACTCGGTGGATCTCTGTGTCTCCCGGGGAGACCTGGATCTCCTCAGGGAGGGGAACCTGGGGGCAGGTAGGGGCATAGTGGCTGGGCTCCTGGTGGTGAGGTCCGGGACTGCTCCCAGCCCCCCTCAGCCCTCCATTCCAGCCAAGGCCTCGGGAAAGAGTTCTTACCAGAGCCTCGTAGCTGTCCCGGGTGCAGGCAAACAGGTGGCTGTTGATGCCCAGTGTGGTAAAAACACAGTCCTCAGTGGGCTGGAGAAGGACCTTCTCTGCAGGAGAACGAGCTGCTCAGCCTCAGCCCCTGCCACCTGTACCCTCACACACCCCACACTGGCACTGTCCTATCCAAAAACTCCTCACCCCACACTGACACATTCTAGACTAACAGAACTCAGTCTCACCAGTTTATGCCATATTTATCTGGAATTTGTCAAATGATGATTTCTTTTGCATTTATAACTTTTTTCTACTCCCCCCCCCTTTTTTTTACAGGCTTTCCCTTGTTCTGTTGTCCCTGTGACACTGGAAAGGCTGAAATTTTTTCCTCCTGTAGAGGAAAACAAGCCTTCAGTGACATTGCTGGCTTTCTGCCTTCCCATGGGGATTAAAGACTCATCTTGTGTCTTTAGCCTGAGAAATGTGGCATCCTTACATACACAGGGAGGTTAAAGGACCAGAACACAATACACAGGTGAGTGAGGGGCAGCACCCAGATCAGACCTGAGTCCTACTTGGTCTGTCGTCCAGGCTGGAGTGCAGTGGCGCAATCTCAGCTCACGGCAACCTCTGCCTCCCAGGTTCAAACAATTCTCCTGCCTCAGCCTCCCAAGTAGCTGGGATTACAGGCGCCTGCCACCACACCTGGCTAATTTTTGTATTTTTAGTAGAGACAGGGTTTTGCCATGTTGGCCAGGCTGGTCTTGAACTCCTGACTTCAGGTGATCCACCTGGCTCAGCCTCCCCAAGTGCTGGGATTGCAGGCATAAGCCACCTCGCCTTTTTTTTTTTTTTTTTTTTGAGACGGAGTTTTGCTCTTGTCACCCAGACTGGAGTACATCTTGGCTTACTGCAACCTCCACCTCCCAGGTTCAAGTGATTCTCCTGCCTCCTCCTCCCAAGTAGCTGGGATTACAGGCTCCTGCCACTACGCCCAGCTACTGCCTCCCAAAATTTAGTAGGCACAGGAGTCCCCAAGCTGATCTTGTTCAAATGCTGATTTGAATAAGACCAGCAGGTCTGGGGTGGGGTCTCAGATGGTGCATCTCTTTTAGAGACAGAGTCTTGCTGTGTTGCCCAGGCTGGAGTGCAGTGCCTATTCACAGGTGCAATCATAACGTACTATAGCCTTGGATTCCTGGGCTCAAGCGATCCTCCTTCCTCAGCCTCCTGAGTAGCTGGTACTGCAGGCTTGCCCCACTGCACCCAGCAAGATGCTGCATCCTAACAAGCTCCCAGATGATGCACATGAGGCTGGTCCCAAGACCATACTTTGAGTAGCAAGGGCCTAAAATTCAGTCTCTACCCCTCCCCCAGGGCATTGAGCTTGTGAGTTTCTCCTCTCCAAGCCTCAGCCCTGTTCTTCCTGACCCTACCTCCCGAGGAGGCCACAGCCACCAGGATGAGGGAATCCTCACGCCCCGCAGGCTCTTCTGAGTACTGAAGTTTCTCCGTCACAGAGCCCAGAATGTCCTGCACTGATGCTGAAAGGCGGCTGCGTATGGTCACATAAGAGTGGTCAGGCATGTATACCCGGCAGAAGACTGGATGGAAACAGGAAAATGGCTTTCAACAGAGGGCAGAGTGGCAGCAGCTAGCACAGTCTCCTCTAGGATGCCTCTGTTCCCCACCAGAGGCTGGCCTCTGAAGAAGGTCCTGTGAAAGGGGCTGGTTCTACCACCCAGGGAGATGCCACTGAGGGTGCCCAAGACCCAGAGACCCCACATGTCCCCCTGAGCCACTAAGAACACCTCATCCTTCCTAATACCCACACTCACTCTCATCAGAGCCCCGGAAGGCCACCCTGGTCTGCAGACAGGAGTCTATCCGGCGGAAGTGGCGGAAGAGTGGCTTCACCTGCTTGCTAGGTGGCTGGCTCTCCTCTGGAATCCTGGCATGGACAAGCTGGGCATTAGCACACCCTGCCAGGCATATGGTCAACCAACACCACGCAGGCAACATCAAGCAGGAATATCAGAATTGGATCAAGGCCGTACCAGCACCAGTTTCAAAAGGTGGTTAAGGGGGTGAGAAGAGAGGACAATGAGCAGTATGGGATAATTGTCCAAGTAACCCTAATCAAATGCCACGTCTTCCATGAATTCTCCTCGGGTCCGTCCCATCTACCCAGAAGGTCACTTTCTTGTCTCAACTACTATAGAACTTTGGGATAATGTTTATATTCACCTCTTATCTCTTCTATGAGATTGAGAGCTTTTGAGGACTGGGATTTGGTTCTTTTTTTTTTTTTTTTTTTTTTTTT
>NW_022439208.1:0-10345 GCF_009761245.1 Sapajus apella
TGGTTGATACAGAAAAATGTAACAGGTAAAAGCAAACCAAAGAAAGTTGATATAATATATGAGATTTTTGATGTTAAAACATTTATTGGAGGTTTCCGCCAAGATGGCCATTTAGGAAAAGCTCAGGAGTGCAGCTCCCAGTGAAAGCGCAGAGGGTGAGTGGATGCCGCGTTTTTATTGCCCACAGACTAGGAAATTCCTGGGCAGAGGTGCTCCACGCTCGCAGCTGTTTCGGCCAGCACGGCAGTGCCGGAGGGCGCGGCTGCTTTGTCGGCGCCCCGGAGCCGCAGTTCTCCGTACAAAATACACCGGTCCGGGTGCCCTTTTGGCTGGCAATCGGAGCCACGGGAAGTCGCCCATTCGCCAGTTCAAAAAGGGGACTAAGCAGAGAACCAGGACAGTAGATTCCAGGGCAAAAAAAAAAAAAAAAAAGTGCCGCAAACCTCAGTGCCGCTGTTTAAGCCAGCGCAGTGAGTGGCTGCAGGGGAAAACAAACAGACCCCGGCGCCTCTTCAACAGGCGACTGGAACACCAACTTAAAAAAGGCTCTGAGGAAGGGAGCCAGGCGATCAGGCTCGGCTGGTCCCACCCCCACAAAAGAACAGCAACCAGAAACTCTGGATTGAGAGTTTCACAGCAAGCGCAGCTGAACCCGGGATGGTCCAGCTCTGTGGGGGAGGGGCAGCCGCCATTACCCAGGCAGCCCGCCGTTGCCAAGGCAACCCGCCATTGCTGAGGCAGCCCGACGTTGCCAAGGCAACCCGCCACAGCAGAGACTCCGCCCCAACAGAGGCGGGCCACCATCGCCAAAGCAGTTCTAACTACACCCATATAAACAGGACCGCAGGGAAGTTCACTGGGCAGCTGGGCGGAGCCCACAGCAGCTCAGCAAAGCTGCTATAGGCCGACAGTGACTAGGCTGCCTCCTTGCTGGGCTGGGCAGGTCTGAAGGAAAATTAAAAAAAAAAAAAAAAAAAAAAGAAGGCGGCAGCATAATGGAAACTCATAAAGCCCTAAATCCCTGGGACAGAGCACCTGGGAACAAAAAGCAGTTTATGAGTTCTGCTGCAGCAGACCTAAAAGTACCTGCCCAGCAGCTCTGAATGAACAACAACAGAGCTCACAGCTCACCGTTTGAGCTCCTATAAAGAAGAGACCGTCTCCTCAAGCAGCTCCCTGACCGCTATATATATCCAAAAAGACACCTCATAAAAGAGAGATCAGATTGACACTAGGCGGGTATCCTTCTGGGACAAAGATAGCAGAAGAAGAAAACTGGTAACAACCCTTGCTGTTCAGCAACTGCTGCAGGTGAACCCCAGGCAAGCAGGGCCTGGAGTGAACCTCAGCAGACCTACAGCAGGGGGGCCAGACTGTCAGAAGGAAAACCAAGAAACAGAAATAACCTCATCATCAACAAACAGAACGTCAATCTGAAAGATTTGAGACCCAATCTGAAAGCCAGCAACTACAAAGTCGACAGGTGGATAAATCCTTAAAGATGGGAAGAAACCGGCGCAAAAAGGATGAACACACGCGAAAGCAGAACACCTCTCCTCCAAAAAGGGATCACAACTCCTCACCAGCAAGGGAACAAGGTTGGATGCAGAACGAGTGTGATGAAATGACAGAATCAGACTTCAGAAGGTGGGTAGTAAGAAACTTCTGTGAACTTAAAGAACATGTTCTAACCAAATGCCAAGAAACTAAGAATCTTCAAAAAAGATTTGACGAAATGCTAACAAGAATGGACAAAATAGAAAGGAATATAAATGAATTGATGGAGCTGAAAAACGCAACACGAGAACTTCGTGAAGCATGCACAAGTATCAACAGCCGAATGGACCAAGCAGAAGAAAGGATATCAGAGGTCGAAGATCAACTCAATGAAATAAAACGGGAAGGCAAGACTGGACAAAAAAGGGTAAAAAGGAATGAACAAAGTCTCCAAGAAATGTGGGACTATGTGAAAAGACCTAATCTACGTTTGATAGGCGTACCCGAATGCGACGAAGAGAATGAATCCAAGCTGGAAAATACTCTTCAGGATATTATCCAGGAAAACTTCCCCAACCTAGCAAGGCAGGCAAACATTCAAGTCCAGGAAATACAGAGAACACCACAAAGATATTCGTCAAGAAGAGCAACCCCAAGGCATGAAATCGTCAGATTCACCAGGGTCGAAATGAAGGAGAAAATACTAAGGGCAGCCAGAGAGAAAGGTCGGGTTACCCATAAAGGGAAGCCCATCAGACTCACAGCAGATCTCTCAGCAGAAACCCTACAAGCCAGAAGAGAATGGGGGCCAATATTCAACATCCTTAAAGAAAAGAACTTTCAAACCAGAATCTCCTATCCAGCCAAACTAAGCTTCATAAGTGAAGGAAAAATAAAATCCTTTGGGAACATGCAAGTACTCAGAGATTTCGTCACCACCAGGCCAGCTCTACAAGAGCTCCTGAAAGAGGCTCTACACATATAAAGGAACAACAAGTACCAGCTCAACTAAAGGGCAAAACAGCCAGCTAGCACCAAAATGGCAGTATCAAATTCACACATAACAATATTAACCCTAAATGTAAATGGACTAAATGCCCCAATCAAAAGACACAGACTGGCAAATTGGATCAAAAGACAAAACCCATCGGTGTGCTGTATCCAGGAAACCCATCTCACATGCAAGGATACACAAAGGCTCAAAATAAAGGGATGGAGGAAGATTTACCAAGCAAATGGAGAGCAAAAAAAAGCAGGAGTTGCAATTCTCATCTCTGATAAATTAGACTTTAAAGCAACAAAGATCATAAGAGACGAAGAGGGACATTACATAATGGTAAAAGGATCAATGCAACAAGAAGAGCTAACGATC
Source organism: Sapajus apella (assembly GCF_009761245.1). NCBI lineage: Eukaryota > Metazoa > Chordata > Mammalia > Primates > Cebidae > Sapajus > Sapajus apella. The sequence goes on from NW_022439208.1 coordinate 2,870, forward strand.
CTAAATATATATGCACCCAATACAGGAGCACCCAGATACATAAGGCAAGTTCTTAATGACTTACAAAGAGACTTAGACTCCCACACAATAATAGTGGGAGACTTTAACACCCCATTGTCAACATTAGACAGATCAACCAGACAGAAAATTAACAAGGATATCCAGGACTTGAACTCAGACCTGGACCAAGCAAACCTAATAGACATTTACAGAACTCTCCACCCCAAATCCACAGAATATACATTCTTCTCAGCACCACATCACACCTACTCTAAAATTGACCACATAATTGGGAGTAAATCACTCCTCAGCAAATGCAAAAGAACGGAAATCGTAACAAACAGTCTCTCAGACCACAGTGCAATCAAGTTAGAACTCAGAATTCAAAAACTAACTCAGAACCGCACAGCTTCATGGAAACTGAACAACTTGCTCTTGAATGTTGACTGGATAAACAATGAAATGAAGGCAGAAATAAAGATGTTCTTCGAAACCAACGAGAATGAAGACACAACATACCAGAATCTCTGGGACACATTTAAAGCAGTCTCTAGAGGAAAATATATAGCAATAAGTGCCCACATGAGAAGCAAGGAGAGATCAAAAATTGTCACCCTATCATCAAAACTGAAAGAGCTAGAGGAGCAAGATCAAAAAAACTCAAAGTCTAGCAGAAGACAAGAAATAGCTAAGATCAGAGCAGAACTGAAGGAGATAGAGACACAAAAAACCCTTCAAAAAATCAATAAATCCAGGAGCTGGTTTTTTGAAAAGATCAACAAAATAGACAGACCACTAGCCAGATTAATAAAAAAGAAAAGAGACAATAACCAAATTGATGCAATAAAAAACGATCAAGGGGATATCACCACAGATTTCACAGAAATTCAAACCATCATCAGAGATTATTACAAACAACTCTATGCACACAAACTAATAAACCTGGAAGAAATGGATAAATTCCTGGACACTTGCCTCCTGCCAAGCCTAAACCAGGAAGAAGCCGAAACCCTGAACAGACCCATAACAAGGTCTGAAGTTGAGGTAGCAATTAAGAGCTTACCACCCAAAAAAAGTCCAGGTCCAGATGGGTTCACAGCTGAATTCTACCAGACATACAAAGAGGAGCTGGTACCATTTCTTCTGAAACTATTCCAAACAATACAAAAAGAGGGAATTCTTCCCAAATCATTTTATGAGACCAACATCATCCTGATTCCAAAACCTGGCAGAGACTCAACAAGAAAAGAAAACTTCAGGCCAATATCCATGATGAACTTAGATGCAAAAATCTTCAATAAAATACTGACAAGCCGATTGCAACAGCACATCAAAAAGCTTATCCACCATGATCAAGTAGGCTTCATCCCGGGGATGCAAGGCTGGTTCAACACACGCAAGTCTATAAACATAATTCACCACATAAACAGAGCCAAAGACAAAAACCACATGATTATCTCAATTGATGCAGAGAAGGACTTTGACAAAATTCAACAGCCCTTTATGCTAAAAACCCTCAATAAGCTAGGTATTGACGGAACGTATCTCAAAATAATAAAAGCTATTTATGACAAACCAACAGCCAACATCATACTGAATGGGCAAAAACTGGAAGCATTCCCCTTGAAATGTGGCACCAGACAAGGATGCCCGCTCTCACCACTGCTATTCAATATAGTATTAGAAGTTCTAGCCAGAGCAATCAGGCAAGAAAAAGAAATAAAGGGCATTCAAATAGGAAAGGAGGAAGTCAAATTGTCTCTATTTGCAGATGACATGATTGTATATCTAGAAGACCCCATCATCTCAGCCCCAAACCTCCTGAAACTGATAAGCAAGTTCAGCAAGGTCTCAGGATACAAAATCAATGTGCAAAAATCACATGCATTCCTATACACCAATAACAGACTTAAAGAGAGCCAAATCAAGAACAAACTTCCATTCACAATTGTCACAAAGAGAATAAAATACCTAGGAATAAATCTAACAAGGAATGTAAAGGACCTCTTCAAGGAGAACTACAAGCCACTGCTCAACGACATAAGAGAGGACACAAACAGATGGAGAAACATTCCATATTCATGGTTAGGAAGAATCAATATCGTGAAAATGGCCATACTGCCCAAAGTAATTTACAGATTCAATGCTATCCCTATCAAGCTGCCAATGACTTTCTTCACAGAACTGGAAAAATCCACCTTAAACTTCATATGGAACCAAAAGAGAGCCCACATAGCCAAGTCAATTCTAAGCAAAAAGAACAAAGCAGGGGGCATCACACTACCAGACTTCAAACTATACTACAAGGCTACAGTAATCAAAACAGCATGGTACTGGTACCAAAACAGAGATATAGACCAATGGAACAGAACAGAGGTCTCAGAGGCAACACAACATATCTACAACCATCTGATCTTTGACAAACCAGACAAAAACAAGCAATGGGGAAAGGATTCCCTGTTCAATAAATGGTGTTGGGAGAGCTGGCTAGCCACGTGCAGAAAGCAGAAACTGGACCCCTTCCTGACACCTTACACTAAAATTAACTCCAGATGGACTAAAGACTTAAACATAAGACCTAACACCATAAAAACCCTAGAAGAAAATCTAGGCAAAACCATTCAGGACATAGGTGTAGGCAAGGACTTCATGGCCAAAACACCAAAAGCATTGACAACAAAAGCCAAAATAGACAAATGGGACCTAATCAAGCTCCACAGCTTCTGCACAGCAAAAGAAACAATCATTAGAGTGAATCGGCAACCAACAGATTGGGGAAAAATTTTTGCAGTTTACCCATCTGACAAAGGGCTGATATCCAGAATTTACAAAGAACTAAAACAGATTTACAAGAAAAAAACTAACAAGCCCATTCCAAAGTGGGCAAAGGATATGAACAGACACTTCTCAAAAGAAGACATACGTGAGGCCAACAAACATATGAAAAAATGCTCATCATCACTGGTCATCAGAGAAATGCAAATCAAAACTACATTGAGATACCATCTCACGCCAGTTAGAGTGGCGATCATTAAAAAATCTGGAGACAACAGATGCTGGAGAGGATGTGGAGAAATAGGAACACTTTTACACTGTTGGTGGGAGTGTAAATTAGTTCAACCATTGTGGAAGACAGTGTGGCGATTCCTCAAGGACCTAGAAATAGAAATTCCATTTGACCCAGCAATCCCATTACTGGGTATATATCCAAAGGATTACAAATCGTTCTACTATAAGGACACGTGTACACGAATGTTCATTGCAGCACTGTTTACAATAGCAAAGACCTGGAACCAACCCAAATGCCCATCGACGATACACTGGATAGGGAAAATGTGGCACATATACACCATGGAATATTATGCAGCCATCAAAAACGATGAGTTTGGGTCCTTTGTAGGGACATGGATGAACCTGGAAACCATCATTCTCAGCAAACTGACAGAAGACCAGAAGATCAAACACCGCATATTCTCACTCATAGGTGGGTGTTGAACAATGAGAACACATGGACACAGGGATGGGAGCACTACACACTGGGGTCAGTTGGGGGGAAATAGGGGAGAGACGGTGGGGGGTGGGAAGCTGGGGAGAGATAGCAAGGGGAGAAATGCCAGATGTAGGTGATGGGGAGGAAGGCAGCAAATCACACTGCCACGTGTGTTCCTATGCAACAATTTTGCATGTTCTTCACATGTACCCCAAAACCTAAAATGCAATAAAATAAATAAATGGGAAAAAAAAAAAGAATTCCAGGCTCATTGGACACAGTGGTGCACGCCTGTAATCCCAGTACTTTGGGAGGTGAGGCAGGTGGATCACTTGAACTCAGGAGTTCAATACCAGTCTGAGCAACATGGCAAAGCCTTGTCTCTACAAAAAATACAGAAAATTAGCTGGGTGTGGAGGTGTGCACCTGTAGTCTCAAGTTACTCTGGAGGCTGAGGCAGGAAGATACCCCAAGTCTGAGAAGTCAAGGCTACAGTGAACCATGACTGCACCACTGTACTCCAGCCTGGGCAACAGAGTGAGACCCTGTCTCAAAACAAAACAAAACAAAACAAAAAGAATTCCAGGTTTATGAGATTTCTACAGAAGAGAATAACCTTTACGAAGGTGAGCTTACTTTAATAAAATAGCACCAACCACATAAATAAGTCATAAGGAGGAAAATTCACCAGATGCAAAACAAAAAAGCAAATTAGCATCCTAAGAACAGCAAATAATAAGAAAAGTTTTACAAGAATAGAAAATAATTTTATTTAAAATAAATATGTAAGAAAAAATAGACATTATATTGGAAGGGTGTAATATAAAAGAATAAATGCAAAAGAAACCATTCGAACTTTGAGATATTTTTAAATGCCATTGAAAAGGAAAAAATTCAATAAAATTAGTCTGAGGGGATTGCTATTTACTCAGAAGATGAATCTGGATAAGTCATCAAGAATGCAGCACAAAGGTCAGGCACGGTGGCTCACGCCTGTAATCCCACCACTTTGGGAGGCCGAGGTGGGTGGATTGCCTGAGCTCAGGAGTTCGAGACCACCCTGGGCAACATGGTGAAACGTTGTCGCTAATAAAACAACAAAAATTAGCCAGGTGTAGTGGCAGGTGCCTGTAATCCCAGCTACTCAGGAGGCTGAGGCAGGAGAATTGCTTGAACCTGGGAGGCAGAGGTGGCAGTGAGCAGCCTCGGTGAAAGAGCGAGACTCCGTCCCAAAAAAAGGAAAAAAAAAAAGAATGAAGCACAAAATATGAAGATATAAAAGCCTTAATCTAAAATATGAATAAAACATGACATGATAAAAATAAGATATGAAAAGATGAGAATGTCTGCCATACGTTCAACATATATATGACAGGATTTGCAATGAAAGAAACAATGGTGACTAGGAAAGAGACAACATTCAAAGTGGTAATAGCTGAAACAAAATTCCAGAACTGAAGAAAGACTTGTGTTGTTGACCATTACATCAAGCCAACAAGTAGACACATGCGGGTGGATATGTAAAATTAAATATAAACAAACAATCTTAAAAGCAGCCCCAGAGAAAAATCAGACTGCTGTTAGAATGGAATGACAGAATGAATAGATGACTCAATGTTAGCAACGATAAGACAAAAATACCCTTAAAAAGTATTTTTCTAATGCTAGGGAAAAGCAACAGTCAAGATAAATTAACATTGAATAGTAAAGGTAGCAACAAAGATATTTTCAGAACTATAAAAGCAAAGGAAATTGATTAACCTAGATCTTCACAGAAAGGAGCACTAAAAATATCTTCTTTATGAAGAGGAAAGTAAAAACAGAAAGGAGGAAGATTCAAATCACACTAATGAGACAATATCACAAAGTGGTTTAGAGTGCAGGTGTTCTAGTCAGCTGTGCTGTGTGACGAAGAGTAAATTACTTCACCTCTCTGTGCCTCCATTTCCACATATGTTCAGTAGAAATGTCAATCATAGTAGCACTTGCATCACAGGTGTGTCACCGGCACATAGTATAAGTTCAATAAATGTTGATTAAAGTAAGTAGCTAAATTTACAGTAACATTGATGTAAAATGCTAAGATAACTATTTCAAGGCTTTAAAAACAACAGACTTAAGTATATTGTTGGACAGTGATATGGTACAAAGATAAGAGGAAATTTGATTGAAGCATTCTAAGATCACTGTATTTTTTCTTATACTTGAGAAAGAGAGAAAATAAAGGAAATGCAATGGATACTGCAGAAGAGCGCAGGTGTGCTCTGGACCACCAGTATTTTATTTAAAATAAATATGTAAGAAAAAATAGACATCCGTATACCTGGGAGAGTGTTAGAATGCAGCTTCTCAGGTTGCACCCCAGATCTTCTCAATCAGAAATTCCAGGGTTGGAGTCCCAGAATCCACATTAACAACCCGCCTACCCCAGTATTTATAATGCAGAATAAAGTCTGGGGTGCTCTCTTAGAGAAGATAGGAAAGGAGGACAGAAGAAAAGAAAATTCATGGCAAGCAGAAAACACAAGCTGAAACGACCGATAATCCAAATGCAAATACATAACGTTTTTCTAAGATCTCTCCAATTGAATTGAGAACCTAGTTATATACTTTTTCCAAGATAAATGCACATCAAGTGGAGGGTCCACAGTGATAGAAAGTAAAAGGATGGAAGGATGAGCGTGATGTGGTGGGTTGGATTATCATTTCTGATCCTGGCCTATCTTTCTCTGCTAGAATATTAAACCTCCTTTCCATTAACTTCCATCTGTCAGCGGAAGCTCGAGCAGTGACATGCGCCACATCTGAATTTTAACTGCATGACATGGCTCTGCCTTTGCTTTTATTCCCTTTGCCCCGAGACTGGGTTAGATGCTACCCCTTCAGCCTGGTCCCAGAATGACAGAACCTGAGCAGAGTTGATGCTGACCTACATCCAACAAGGTCAGGAGTAAGAAATAAGCATTTTGTTACAGGAATCCTCTGAGGCTGCAGGGCTATTTCTTACCACAGCATAATCTAAGTAAAAGTTGGTTGATACAGAAAAATGTAACAGGTAAAAGCAAACCAAAGAAAGTTGATATAATATATGAGATTTTTGATGTTAAAACATTTATTGGAGGTTTCCGCCAAGATGGCCATTTAGGAAAAGCTCAGGAGTGCAGCTCCCAGTGAAAGCGCAGAGGGTGAGTGGATGCCGCGTTTTTATTGCCCACAGACTAGGAAATTCCTGGGCAGAGGTGCTCCACGCTCGCAGCTGTTTCGGCCAGCACGGCAGTGCCGGAGGGCGCGGCTGCTTTGTCGGCGCCCCGGAGCCGCAGTTCTCCGTACAAAATACACCGGTCCGGGTGCCCTTTTGGCTGGCAATCGGAGCCACGGGAAGTCGCCCATTCGCCAGTTCAAAAAGGGGACTAAGCAGAGAACCAGGACAGTAGATTCCAGGGCAAAAAAAAAAAAAAAAAAGTGCCGCAAACCTCAGTGCCGCTGTTTAAGCCAGCGCAGTGAGTGGCTGCAGGGGAAAACAAACAGACCCCGGCGCCTCTTCAACAGGCGACTGGAACACCAACTTAAAAAAGGCTCTGAGGAAGGGAGCCAGGCGATCAGGCTCGGCTGGTCCCACCCCCACAAAAGAACAGCAACCAGAAACTCTGGATTGAGAGTTTCACAGCAAGCGCAGCTGAACCCGGGATGGTCCAGCTCTGTGGGGGAGGGGCAGCCGCCATTACCCAGGCAGCCCGCCGTTGCCAAGGCAACCCGCCATTGCTGAGGCAGCCCGACGTTGCCAAGGCAACCCGCCACAGCAGAGACTCCGCCCCAACAGAGGCGGGCCACCATCGCCAAAGCAGTTCTAACTACACCCATATAAACAGGACCGCAGGGAAGTTCACTGGGCAGCTGGGCGGAGCCCACAGCAGCTCAGCAAAGCTGCTATAGGCCGACAGTGACTAGGCTGCCTCCTTGCTGGGCTGGGCAGGTCTGAAGGAAAA
>NW_022439209.1:0-10343 GCF_009761245.1 Sapajus apella
CAACCTCCGCCTCCTGGGTTCAGGCAATTCTCCTGCCTCAGCCTCCTGAGTAGCTGGGATTACAGGCACGCACCACCATGCCCAGCTAATTTTTTTTGGTATTTTTAGTAGAGACGGGGTTTCACCGTGTTGACCAGGATGGTCTAGATCTCTTGACCTCGTGATCCACCCGCCTCGGCCTCCCAAAGTGCTGGGATTACAGGCGTGAGCCACCGCGCCCGGCGAATTTACCTTTATTCTTAAGTTCCCCCAGAGCTTGAAATTGGGGATGGGTATCAAAAGCAGTGACCCAGGGCCAGGTGGGATGGCTCACGTCTATAATCCCAGCACTTTAGGAGGCCAAGACAGGTGGATCACCTGAGGTCAGGAGTTCAAGACCAGCCTGGCCAACATGGTGAAATCCTGTCTTTACTAAAAATATAAAACTTAGAAGGGCATGATGGTACACGCCTGTAATCTCAGCTATTCGGGATGCTGAGGCACGAGAATCACTTGAACCCAGAAGGCAGACGTTGTAATGAGCTGAGATCACACCACAGCCTAGGTAACAGAGCCAGACTCCATCTCAAAAACAAAAACAAAAAACAGTGCCCCAGGCATGCTTGAGTAGTGAAGTCTCTGGACACTTTATTCCTGGAGGAATCTGGAGGCAGCAAGGCTCCCTTGGCATATAAGGCAGCTCCATCATATTTTCTTCTTTTCTTTTTCCTTTCTTTTTTGAGACAGTGGCTTGCCCTGTTGATAGTCCGGAGTGCAGTGTCGCGATCTCTGCATACTGCAACTGATGCCTCCTGGGTTCAAGTGATTCTCCTGCCTCTGGCTCCTGATAGCTGGAATTACAGGCATGTGCCACCACGCTCAGCTAATTTTTATATTTTTATTAGAGATGGGATTTCACCATGTTGGCCATGATGGTCTGGAACTCCAGACCTCAGGTGACCCACCTGCCTCAGCCTCCCAAAGTGCTGGGATTACAGGCGTGAGCCACAGTGCCCGGCCTCCTCTTCTTTTTTTTTCATTTTTTAAGACAAGCTCTCACTCTGTTGCCCATGCTGGAGTGCAGTGGTGTGATCACAGTCACTGCAGCTTTGACTTACTGGCTCAAGTGATCCACCTCAGCCTCCCGAGTAGCTGGGACTACAGGTACACACCAACATGCCAGGCTAATTGTTGTACATTTTGTGGAGATGAGGTTTCACCATGTTGCTCGGGATGGTCTTGAATTCCTGGGCTCAAGCGATTCTCCTGCCTTGGCCTCCCAAAGTGCTGGGATTACAGGGGTGAGCCACTGTGGCCAGCTATATAACATATTCTTGACAAGAGCTGACTTTGACCAAAATCCTTAAGAGTTTTTCATACCAAGTGCTTGTAAGCAACAATTTCTTGTTCCTGTAAAAGTTCATCTGGTTAGAACTGGCCCACCCATGGATCATGAGGTCAGGAGTTAGAGACCAGCCTGGGAAATATAGTGATACCCTGTCTTTACTAAAAATACCAAAAATTAGTTGGGCCTGGTGGCAGGCACCTGTAATCCCAGCTACTTGGGAGGCTTCTGCAGGAGAATGACTTGAACCCAGAAAGCGGAGGTTGCAGTGAGCCAAGATCAGACCATTGCACTCCAGCCCAAGTTCCAGTGCGAGACTCTGACTCAAAAATAAAAAGAACTGGCCCACACTTCTAGTCTGTCAAAGGCTCTTGAATTCAGATTCTGTCATTCCACCATGTGAGTTCTTTGACCCAGCTGCCTATTACCTGCCAGCTCAGTCAGTTCCCCTGGGGAGTGCTTTCTTGCTGTTTTGCCCCTCAAATGCAAATGGCTTTGATCTTACCTGTTTCTGTTTTGTTTGAGATGGAGTCTCCCTCTGTCACCCAGGCCTGAGTACAGTGGTGTGATCATAGCTTACTACAGCCTCAACCTCCCTGGCTGAAGCAATCCTCTTCCCTCAGCCTCCCAAGTAGCCAGGCCTACAGGCACACACAACCATACCCACTAATTTTGTAACTTTTTGTAGAGATGAAGTCTTACCATATTACTAAGGAGGGTCTCAAACTCCTGAGCTCAAACGATCATCCCACTTAGACCTCCCAAAGTGCTGGAATTACAGGCATGAGCCACCGCATCCAGCCATAGGCAAGAAATCCTCGGACAGCTCTTTCCCTCCCCTATATAGCAAGTTCATTGAGAAGGGACCTTTCTTTTTTCTTTTCTTTTTTTTTTTTTTGAGATGGAGTCTCGCTTTATTGCCCAGGCTGGGTTCAGTGGCACGATCTCAGCTCACTGCAACCTCCGCCTCCCAGTTCAAGCGATTCTCCTGCCTCCACCTCCTTAGTAACTGAGACTACAGGCGCACGGCACCACGCCCAGCTTATTTTTGTATTTTTAGCAGAGATGGGGTTTCACCATGTTGGCCAGGATGGTCTCGATCTCCTGACCTCGTGATCCACCCGCCTCGGCTTCCCCAAGTGCTGGGGATTACAGGCATGAGCCAACGCACCCAGCCAAGAAGTGGCCTTGCTATCTCAGAAAGACTACAGTCTCCATCCCTCTCTCTGTGTCCCACTATCAGGGCCCTACTCCAAGTCATCAGGTCTCACTGGCACTTTTGTCCTGGTTTTCTAACAGGACTTCCTCCTCTCCTCACCCCAATCTATTCTCTACACCAGCATGGTTAACTTGGTACAACACAGAGTGAACTGTTGCTCCACTTCACCAAAAAATACCCAAACTGCTAGGCATAGTTCCAAGGTCCTTAAAGATGTGGCCCAAACATGCCTTTTTTAGCCTCATCTCACATTCTTCCTGCAACCCACCCAATGCTTGACATCCCGGAGCATGCATTAACTTTTTACACCTCCTACTCTTAGCCCACAGTGTCCAGCTGAGAAATGCAGCTTCTCAAAAACCACCTAACTAGAAAACAACCCTGTTCTACCTGGGAAGGCAGAGCTCCTAGAGCCAAGGCCAGGAAGAATGCACCTGCTCCACCAGCCAGACCTACTGTGATAATCAATGGTCCCTGCTTTCCCAGAACACGGCCCTTGCATCATTCTCCTGCTGAGCCACCCACCTTGGAATGACTTCACTATGTTCAAGATTATTCTAGGCATTTTACATGAATACTCATTTATAGAATCCTCATCTATTGGCCAGGTATGGTGGCTCACACCTGTAATCCCAGCACTTTGGGAGGCCAAGGCAGGTGGATCACCTGAGGTCAGGAGTTCAAGACCAGTCTGGACAACATGGTGAAACCCCCATCTCTACTAAAAATACAAAAAATTAGCTGGGCATGGTGGTGGGGGCCTGTAATCCCAGCTACTGGAGAGGCTGAGGCAGAAGAATCACTTGAACTAGGGAAGCAGAGGCTGCAGTAAGCCAAGATAGCATCATTGCATGCCAGACTGAGCAACAAGAGCAAGACTCCCTCTTAAAAAAAAAAAAAAAAAGAATCTTCTTCATCTACTATCCCCATTTTATAGATGAAGAAGCCAATGCACAGGTAGAGTAAAGAACTCACAACCAGGTGCGGTGGCTCACGCCTGTTATCCCAGCACTTTGGGAGGCCGAGGCGAGTGGATCACGAGGTCAGATCAAGACCATCCTGGTCAACATAGTGAAACTCCGTCTCTACTAAAAATACAAAAAATTAGCCGGGCATGGTGGCACATGCCTGTAGTCCCAGCTACTTAGGAGGCTGAGGCAGGAGAAGAGTTTAACCTGGGAGATGGAGGTTGCAGTGAGCCGAGATTGTGCCACAGCACTCCAGCCTGGCAACAAAGCCAGACTCCATCTTAAAAAAACAAAACAATAAGGCCGGGCGCGGTGGCTCAAGCCTGTAATCCCAGCACTTTGGGAGGCCGAGGCGGGTGGATCACGAGGTCAAGAGATCGAGACCATCCTGGTCAACACGGTGAAACCCCATCTCTACTAAAAATACAAAAAAAATTAGCTGGGCATGGTGGTGCGTGCCTGTAATCCCAGCTACTCAGGAGGCTGAGGCAGGAGAATTGCCTGAACCCAGGAGGTGGAGGTTGCAGTGAGCCGAGATCGCGCCATTGCATTCCAGCCTGGGTAACAAGAGCGAAACTCAGTCTAAAAAAAAAAACAAAACAATAGCAACCAAAAACCTCACACAAGTTTCTACAACTCTTTTTTTTTTTCTTTTGAGACAGAGTTTCACTCTTGTTGCCCAGGCTGGAGTACAATGGCGCAATCTCAGCTCACCAAAACCTCTGCCTCCGGGGTTCAAGCAATTCTCCTGCCTTGGCCTCCCCAGTAGCTGGAGTAGCTGGGACTTCAGGCGCCTGCCACCATGCCTGGCTAATTTTTGTATTTTTAGTAGAGATGGGATTTCACTATGTTGGCCAGGCTGGTCTGGAACTCGTGACCTCGTGATCTGCCCATCTCGGCCTCCCAAAGTCTTGGAATTATAGGCGTGAGCCACTGCACTCAGCCTTCACAACTCTTATAAGTGGTAAAGGCTGGGGAAGGCCTGTGGTATTTACCATCCTCCTAGGATAGGTGTGAGGTCCAAAAGAGGTAACTACAGCACATATAATAGAGCCTGGCATGCAGCAGTTACAATATCCTTTTTTTTTTTTTTTTTTGAGATAGGGTTTTACCATGTTAGCTAGTAGGATGGTCTCGATCTCCTGATCTTGTGATCCACCCGCCTCAGCCTCCCAAAGTGCTGGGATTACAGGTGTGAGCCACTGTGTCCAGACCTTTTTTTTTTTTTTTTTGAGACGGAGTTTCACTCTTGTGGCCCAGGCTGCAGTGCAATGGCATGATCTTCGCTCACTGCAGCCTCCGACTCCTGGGCTCAAGCAATTCTCTTGCCTCAGCCTCCCTAGTAGCTGGGATTACAGGCACACACCACTAAACCCAGCTAATTTTTTGTATTTTTAGTAGAGCCAGGGTTTTGCCATATTGGCCAGGCTGGTCTTGAACTCCTGGCCTTGGGTGATCTGCCCACCTCAGCCTTCCAAAATGCTGGGATTACAGGCATGAGCCACTGTCCCCAGCCTCACAATATACTTCTACCTAACAAATTTCATATATATATATATATATATATATATATATATTTATATTTTTTTATTGCGTAGGGGTACATGTGAAGAACATGCAGGATTGTTGCAGGTACATACATGGTCATGTGGTTTGCTGCCTTCCTCCCCATCACCTATATCTGGCATTTCTCCCCATGTTATCCCTCCCTACCTAATAAATTTCTAATTTTTAATTTTTTAAAGACGGGGTTTCACCATACTGATCAGGCTGGTCTTGAACTCCTGACCTCAGGTGATCTGCCTGCCTCAGCCTCCCAAAGTGCTGGGATTATAGGCGTGAGCCACCACACTCAGCCTACGTAACAAATTTCTACTCATCTTTCAAGCCCTGCTCAGACTTCATCTCTTCCACAAAGTGTCTCCCAGACAACCCCATCTGTGTTCTCAGGGCACTCTGTATGCAGCACATCTTCACACTTACTGCTCCAGTTACAAAAGTGCATGTGTCTGTCTCCCTGATAGTGAGTTTCCTAAGGACAAGCAGAGTTCTCATTCTGCTTGCTATCCTAGGGTGGGGCTCAGTAAAGGCAGACAGGCAGAAACCAGACGAACTCCAAGGAGGAAATCTGCCCAAGGTCGAGTGGCAAAGCTGGAAGTAGAACCCAGGCCTCCTGACCTCCAAGCTGTGCTGTTAGCACACATCGTGTTGCCTCTGCCACCCACCCATGAAGCCAGGCCTCTGCTGGGTGCTGCCCTCACACAGCCACTTCTCTTAAATAGAGAGAGAGGAGGGAAAGAAGCAGATGACAGGAGGCTCGGGGGAGAGGAAGCCAGCTTAGTTGGGGCCCCTCGGGCTTCCTTGGGCTCTGGGCCACCCTGCCTCTGCCACTCTGTCCCTGTCCCCAGAGGACCCGCAGAGCTCTCCAATCCTGTTCAGGGATGTGGCTGGGAGTGTGTATGACATTGTGCAGGCAAGAGTCCGTGTGTCTGACTGTGTAGCCGTAGGCGTGGACAGCAGTACGGGCGAGTATGTGTGTGTAAGACCGCTCTGTTTTGTGCCCCTGTGTGACAGTGAAGGGGTGTCAGATGTGTATTTGCATCCTCACTCTTGGTACACTGGGAAGTCCCAGAGCTACAGTATGACTTGGGACAGAAATACTTGCCACTCACCCCAAACCCCTCAGCCACAGGTCCCTTCCCCCACTAAGCCGTGGGCTGCCAGCATGGATAGTGGGGAGGGCCCCTGAACCCTTCCCCCACCCATCCCAGGCCAGACCAGAGAGAACAAGCTCTGACAGATGCCCAGCCTTGCACCAAGTGGCTTCCACACAGCCATTTAAGAAGGGGAGGCCTCCGTCTCCAGCTGACATTTGCAGGGAGGAATGAAGGCACGCGAGAAGTGTCTTTGGCTGCCATGGGCCAAATGGCACTGGAGTGGTGGATGCCCACTCGCCTGGAAGGGTTAATGCTCATGCAGCCCCGGGAGCGGGAGGGGTATTATAAAAAGCCACAGACAAACGGAGGTGCCGGAACCCCGGACCGGCCAGACTCCCGGATGTCCCCTCACGAGGCGGCTCCAGTGCCCCACCCCGGCTGGACCACTACCCCCAGGCAGGCGAAAGACGCCCGAGGGCGGGGGAAGGGAACCCGTCCATCACCCCCTCCCCAGGGGGGCGGCGACGCGGGCCCGGCAGGGTCCTACCTCGCGGCCTGGGCGGCGCCGTCCCCGCCGCGCCGGGGCTCTGGGCTGGCCATGGCTGCGCGACCCGGGGCTGGCGGCCGCGTTATTAATAGCCGGGCCCGCGGGCCCTGTGCTCCGGCGCCCGCGCCAGCCGCACTGCCAGCTGCAGCCGACACCGGATCCCGGCCGCCCCGAGCCGGGCGCGCCCACTTGGCCAGGGCTCCTGCCGGGGGAGGAGGGAGAGGCCGCGCGGCCCGGGGGGCGGGGAGAGGCCGCCCCTCCCGGACCGGCCTGGGGCGGGGGTGGGGACAGGGGCCTGGAGCGCCCTCTCCAAACTTCCCAGCCCGTGGTCTTCCCGAACCGTCTCCCCACCCTTCCTTTCGTGGGGTCCCACAGAAGAGGAGGGGAGAAGGGGCTCTGTAGCCCCAGGGAGACCTTCCCGTTCCAGCCTGGGAGGATAGGGGCAGGGTTGGGCGGGCTGCTCAGAGGGACCCAGCACCCCTCGAGTGTTTGTGGGTGTCCGCCGCCGCCCGGTGCTCTCCGATCCCCACCCACGAGGGGAAGGAGCGCAGTCACCCTCTGGGCACTCCAGGGCTGTCTCCAGCAGCTGTCGTGAAGGGCGGGGCAGGGCGCAGCCAGGGAGGAGGGTTCACAGCCACACCCCACGAGTTTGGGGACAGCCTGGAGGCTGGGGGCGGGCGGGTAACTGGAGTTTGGGAGGACTGTGGAGTTTATGATCACATTGGGTCCATATTTAACCCCAATTTCTGCCCCACCCTTCGAGGCTTCCTGGGGTCTCTCCCCTGCTCCACCTGTCACCTCACTCAGCCCTCTTCTGTCAACGTCAAGACATACCTCCCCCTACGTCCTCAGCTCACTAGTGTCAGGGTCAAACCAGCACTGACGTCTTTCTCCCCAAGAGAGAAGCTGCTGGGCCCCTTCCCAGACCTGGGCCTTAGGCATTCTTCCTTCGGATTCCTTTTTCCATTTAGCCGTCCTGTCTGGGGAGGTCTTTGACTCAATCACAGAAGAATGCCGGCACCATAATGAGCCCCAGGGGCTGGGGTGCCTGGGAGGCGGGTGGGGGAAGAATGAGGTGGTGTTGAATGTGTGTGGGCTTGTGTGCCCCTGTGTGACTCTGCGGTGATTGTGGGGTACATGTCTGTGTGTAAGCATGTGGATGTGTGATTGTGTGATCTCAGGGTGAATGTGTGTGGAGATGGTGCCATGTGGAGTGTGTGTGGGGCTGGCTGTTGTGACTGTGTTTGTGGAGCATGTGTATGGTCCCTTGTGTGACTCAGATCGTGTGCTTGTGCATGACTGGATGTTCATTCATCCTCACGTCTGAGTGTGCCGCCTGTGCTGTATATTTATATTTCTCTGTCTAATGCAAGGGCGTAGAAGATTTAACACCCAGGGTAGCCAAATACACCCTTGTAAGGTATGCAGGAGAAAAAGCTGGGTTTTGAGGCTGCTGGTCATTTTCTGACTTACCCCTGAACTATTCCAGGGGAGGAGGCTGGCGAAGCCTCAGCTGCTGGACATTTGACATCTGCTGCCCGCCAGAGAGGAGCTAAGGCAGCAAAGGCAGGCCTGCCAGCGGCTCTGTTTGCTGTGGTGCCCAGCAACAGGCAGCAAGGGTGGCATTTAGAGGAGCTGGCCCTGCCCCTTCAACCACCAGCCCAGGAGCTGGCCTTCTGGCCCCCTCCTACCCTCCTGCTTAGTGCTTCTTTAGGCTGAAACCCAGAATTCCCCAGGGTCCCAGAAACTTCCCACCTCCAGGCCTTTGTTGTTTTGTTGTTGTTGCTGTTGTTTCTTGCAGTCAAAGTCTCACTCTGTCATCCAGGCAGGAGTGCAATGGTGCGATCATGGCTAACTGCAACCTCAACCTCCCAGACTCAGGTCATCCTCCCATCTCAGCCTCTCCAGTAGCTGGAATTAGATGCACACCAACACATCTGGATAATTTTTGTATTTTTTGTAAAGATAGGGTCTCACTGAGTTGTCTAGGCTGATCTCAAACTCCCAGGCTCAGGTGATCCTCCTGCCTCAGCCTCCCAAAGTGCTGGGATTACAGGGATGAGCACCACACCCAGCCGGGCCTTTTCTGCTGCTCCTTCTGCCTAGAACAGCCTTTCCAGCTCTTCCCAGCCCACCTTCCACTCTCCTTCGGGCCTCAGCTTACATCGCACAGAGGCCTTTTCTCCCTATCCCCTCCCCATAATGTCCACCCACTTATTTTTTGTTTTGTTTTGTTGGGTTTTGTAAAACTTTATTTAATAGAGATGGAGGTCTCACTATGTTGTCCAGGCTGATCTTAAACTCCTGGCCTCAAGGGATCCTCCAGACTGCCTCCCCAAGTGCTGGGATTATAAGCACGTGCCACCATGCCTAATCCCATTTACTGTTTATGCCTGTCACTTTGTTTATTTTCTGTGCAACATTTATCAATCTGCAACAATAGTATTCATTTTCCATTCCTTCTTTTTCTGCTTCCCCCACTAGAATAGAAGCCCCAGGAGGGCAGAGACTATATGTGTCTTGCTTACTGCTGGGTCCCCAGAGCCCAGCACAGGGCCTGGGATATATTAGGACCTTAAAAAAAATTTGTTGGCAGGGCACGGTGGCTCATGCCTGTAATCCCAGCACTTTGGGAGGCTGAGTGGGTGGATCACGAGGTCAAGAGATCAAGACCATCCTGGCCAACATGGTGAAACCCCGTCTCTACTAAAATCACAAAAAAAGTAGCTGGGCACAGTGATGCACGCCTGTAATCCCAGCTACTCGGGAGGCTGAGGCAGGAGAATCACTTGAACCTAGGATACAGAGGTTGCAGTAAGCCGAGATCATGCCACTACACTCCAGCCTGGTAAAAGAGCGAGACTCCATCTCAAAAAAAATTATTGTCGGGCACGGTGGCTCAAGCCTGTAATCCCAGCACTTTGGGAGGCCGAGGCGGGTGGATCATGAGGTCAAGAGATCGAGACCATCCTGGTCAACACGGTGAAACCCCGTCTCTACTGAAAATACAAAACATTAGCTGGGCATGGTGGCGCGTGCCTGTAATCCCAGCTACTCAGGAGGTTGAGGCAGGAGAATTGCCTGAACCCGGGAGGCGGAGGTTGCGGTGAGCCGAGATCGGGCCATTGCACTCCAGCCTGGGTAACATGAGTGAAACTCCGTCTCAAAAAAAAAAAAAAAAAATTATTGCTTGTTTTTTTTTAATGACAATCACAATCATTTACCCACAGATCTGTAATTTGGGCAGGGCTTGGTGGAGGCAGCTCATTTCTGCTTCAGTTGGCATCAGCTGAGGCGGCCTGCCCAGAGGCTGCAGAACTCGCATCCAGGACAGCTCACTCACGTGGCCAGCAAGTTGGTGCAGTCTGTCAGCAGGGGATTTGGCTGGGGGTCTTTGTTCCCCTCCACATGGGCTTTTCCACAGGCTGCTTGTGCTTCCTCATGGTATGGTGGCTGATTCTGAAGAGTAAATGTCCCAAGAGAACAAGGAAGAAGTGAAAGGCATTTTTATTTTAGCTAGTCTTGGAAGCTACACACTGTCACTGCTGACATATTCTTTTTTTTTTTTAAGATGGAGTTTCACTCTTGTTGCCCAGTCTGGAGTACAATGGCACAATCTCGGCTCACC
>NW_022439210.1:0-10336 GCF_009761245.1 Sapajus apella
CTTTTTCCACATTCTTGAGTATCTTCTTCAGATAAATTCAAAGATGGAATTACTGCCTCAAACCCATTTACATTACACAAGTTTTGGTACTATTGGCGGAGCCTTCATGTTTTATCAGAATTGAGCATCACACCTCCCACCTGCAAGAGTAGGTGTCAAGGTCAAGGGCTGCCAGCTTTTATGATACCATCCTGCCACCCCAAGAGGCCAGTTAGCAACTTTGGCGAATAGGAAATGCTTCTTGCCTTCCGCTTACACCCGATCTTCCTCCTCCACTCCCCTCTCCGACCCTACCCAGGTGCCAGAGGTTCAGTTGTTCTTCCATGAGCCCCATGTTGATCTCTTTCTATCAATATATTTTCCTCATTTATTCTACGCACCATGAAATTTAATACAATATTGTATTTTTGCTTCATAATTTCTTGCTCTGGATTGTAAGCATAGTGAATATGGGAAAAAAAGAAAGGTGAAATTCTTTTACTTGAATCCACTGTCTACTGATGTGTCTCCTGGTGTCTTTTCTGAAGGTTTACTTTTCTTTCCAGAAGCCAGCAAGTTCTCCCTGATGCATCCTCTTCTTCTTTCAGATGCTGCGTGGAACAATTGGGTAGAAAATAACACTGAGTCCCACGTAGAAAACATCACCTTGTATCAGAATCAAGAGGACATTTCAACAGTGGCCTTCAAAGGGGATGTGTTGAGTCAGACCTCCGGGAAGAGCCACGCTGCTTCGGATGCTCCAGAAAACCTCACTCTGTTCACTGAAACAGCAGATGCTAGAGGAAGGAACGGCTCTTCAAGTAGAACAAACTTCACTATTTCACCTGTTGGGTACTCGCTGGAGATAGCAGCAGCTCTGACTTCCCAGAGCGGCGCCTTAGGTGAGCTTGTGCTGATGATGTGCATTTCACACATGCGCATCCAGTCCTGGAGAACAGAGTTTCTGCCATTTCCCACAAGCCCATTCTGAGCCACTGTGCCCTTCCAAGGTTCCTAGGCTGATGTGGGTCAGACATGTGGCTTAGGCCTCATTTGTATGATGCTTGTCCCTGTGCAGATTCGCTGAGTGGCCTCTCTGGTCCTTTGGTATCTGTGATCCATGGCTAGTGGAATCCAAAATTCATTCCTTCTCCAGGGAGCCTCCCACACCTGAGGGTCTCAGAGGCAGTATGTTTTGTGGGATGCATAGCTGGGGCAGGCCTGGGTTTGGTTTGTGTTGATGTGACCCAAATGTTTGTTCTTGCTCTGGTGTGCACAATTTGGTGCTTTGCTATCTTTAGCAAAGAATGTTAAGAAGGTGCTGGGGGTCAGTACATAAGGTTTGATTGAGGAAGAGAAGACTAAGAAAAGTAGCATTAATTGGGGACCTCCTACATACCACTGTCTGTTTCGTCAGTCTTTCCAGCATGTCTGTTGCGTCAGTGTTTCCAGCAAGCCCACAAGGTCATGTTATTCTCCTTTTAGGCATTTGGAAACTGAAGCTCAGAGAAGTGAGTTGACCCAATAAGTGTAGGTCAAACAGTTAACAGGCTTCAGAACTGGGATTGGAGTTTATGCCTGTGTATCTGAGCGAGGTGGCGGGGGCGCTGAGGTGTGGAATGTCTGGACAACGGGAGTGAAGTACAGAGTAGAGAAGGACAGGTGTGGCCTCCCTGCAGGGTGGCAAGGCCAGCAGCCTCCCTTGGGGAGGGCGTCAGTTGCCCATAGAGGTGAGGAAGAGCAGGTAGGACCATTGTGTGGACAGGGTTGGGGATAATCACATAGGACTTCGGAAACCTGGCAGTTTAGATTTGGTGTGGTAGGAAGAGTCAGTGAAGGTTTTGAGCAAGTGAGTGATTTAACTAAAGTGAATTTGGGAGGATCACCTGGCAGGCAGGTACAGGATGTCTAGCGTGGGAGTGGGAGGATGGAGGGAACCTGGAAGGGACCACCCAGGCAGACAGAGAAATCCAGACACCAGGTGCTGCAATGTGTCCTGTTGGCCACAGGGACGAAGAGGAAGGAATTGGTAGGACTTGCTGATGGCCTGAAAGTAAAGGATGAAGCCGTCAGAGATGACTCTATGGTTTCAGGTCCTAGTGGCAGGAGGTCTGGTTGGGGGGACTCGATTCTGTACAGATGCATATGGTAGTATTTTGTATTCATAAATGATTCCTACAGAGCTTAGAAACTCTGCTCATGGTATTCATGGTCTTGTTCTCCCAGATGCTGGGAATTTTGTTTATGTTGCATTCAGGTAAATTCTGGGACCCATTTGGTTGACGTGGGTGCCGGGTCCTGATCAGACCCTGATCTCTGATTCCGTATTGTCTGATACGTACCTCCCATTTGCCCCTTTTCTGAGAAGTTTACCACAATACACAGAACCTTTGTGAGATCTACAAACAGTGTCTGCCTTGGTTTGTGGTCTTTTTAAGAGTTTATTTTTCATGGAATGAATTATTCTCCTAATTTCTTCTAATGTCTATATATTTTATAGATGTGCAAACTGAGCCCCCTCAAAAGATATTAAGACATTTGAAGTCTGCTGGTGGAATTCTAATTGTTGCTGTCTGTTTTCAGCCTCGGAAAGTCTTCACCTGCCATCTAGCAGTTCAGAGTTCGGTGAAAGAGTTGCCCCTTTGCAAGCAAAGAGTGGAACAACCTCAGAGATGGGAACAGAGAGGGCAATGGGGCCGTCAGAAGGAGTGTCTGTGCACAGCCAAGAGGCCACGACTTCAGTTTTGAGCCCGTCCTCTCTTCCTGCTTTGGAGATGGGAGAACTGACCATGCCTCCTCAGAAGAGAAATTCCTCAGGCCCAGATCTCTCCTGGATGCATTTCTCCAGGACACTGGCTTCGTCTCCTCTCTCAGACCATCTCTCATGTGAGTGCCAGATCCCCAGCTTAACACTTGGAAGTCACTCAAAGTAGACATAAATCAATGTGCATAGCCAGCTAGTTGCATACCCATAGTAGAGGGTAAGGGGAGAAGACATCAAGCCAAAATGCCATTCCTCTAATGCCAGGTACTTGGGGCGGAAGTAGGTACAACCTACCCAGTTTATGTCAGTATTGAAGCTCATGTTTAACACAGGTTTTTGGGTTTTTATTTTGTTTTGTTTTGTTTTTGTCACTCACACTTGAGTGCTGTGATGCAATCTCAGCTCACTGCAACCTCTGCCTCCCAGGTTCAAGTGATTCTCCTGCCTCAGCCTCCTGAGTAGCTGGGATTTCAGGTGGCCATCACCATGCTTGGCTAATTTTTGTATTTTTATCAGAGACGGCATTTCACCATGTTGGCCAGGCTGGTCTCAAACTCCTGACCTCAGGTGATCTGCCTGCCTCAGCCTCCCAAAGTGATGGGATTACAGGCATGAGCCACTGCTCCTGGCCCACCACTGGGTTTTGATGGGAATTCTGTATGCATAAACTTAAGGCAGTTTCCTGGGAATAAAAGTGTTTTGAAAGAACCTCCAGCAAGCTGATGAGGCTGTAATTTGGTGGTCGTAAATAATGACTCTAATGAAGTTAGGGCCGAGACACCACGTGGTTGAGTGGGGATTTGGGGCACGTCTATTATACATTCCTTTCTTATATACTGAACTGTTTTTTGTTTGGTTGGTTTGGTTTCGTTAGGTTTGATTTATGTTTTGAAGTAGAGGTAGGTTTTGGTGGTCTGGGACTCTCTTTTTGTGTCCAGGTCTCTCTGTTTCTTGTTTTAGTTACTAGTTTTATAGATTGCCTGCATCTTCATTTTGTGTTCATTAAGGTCAGGTGACCAGAGCTGCTGGCTATGTTCTAGGTATACCTAGTTTTATGGTTTTCCACAAGAGTGAGAGGAACATTTTTGTTTCCCATGCTTGCTTGCCCTCTGTCTGTCTGTCTCTCTCTCTATGTCTCTCTCTCTCTCTCTCTCTCTCTCTCACTGTAGTGATATTTAAAATTTATTTGTTGTTTTGGTCACAACTACACATAGGACTGGTCTTCAAGAAAGTGTTTATAATGACAACTTCCTTTTTTCCCTTTCCTGGGCTGTAATTAACAGCTCAAAGCCTTTCATTTTATAGGGGTAGGGTACTTTTTATTATTTTTAGCTTAAAAAGAAAAAAAACACTCTTTTTTGTACCTTTAGTCTTACCTACCATGTTTCTTCCCATTCCCTAAGCTTTCCTGCAGTTTATTCCTGTTTGGAATGAAGATTTTAATAGACCTTTCTGGAGGGCAGATCTCAGGGCATCCTTTGGAAAGTTCTCTGTGGAGCGGAGCCACCTGTACTTCCATAGAGCAGACTACTCCTTTTGACCAATAGTGTCTGCTTCACTCCTTGAGGGTCTTGACAGTTTCCCATGGATGGCAGCCATGAATTAGAGAAACTGCTCCTGGAGTCCTTGATCTCCAAGGGGCCCATTGGAGTAGTGTGCAGATTTGAGAGCTGGTCTCTAAAGCTTAATGAGGCAAAGTATGATCATGAAGCCTGTTTGCTGTTGGGTAGAATTAAATTTGTGGGGTAATAATAAGTATTTCCTGCTGGTTAGAAATTTTGTTACTGAATAAATGCAGTTTGGTTAATAATCTTTCAAGACATAAGGCTCATGGTGGCTGTGAGGTGGGGAATCATAAAGAACCCTTGATGGTGACAAGGCTGGGAATTATTGCTCTAGGCCGTGAGTGTCCCTGCCGTGTTCTGCAAAACCCTGGGCCCTCTGAGTAGTGAGCTGGGTGGGGCCCCTTGCAGCAGCCCCACATTTATTCATTTTATGTATGAGATTTTAATCAATGATAGCATTTGATTGAACAAATGGGTTACATTGCTAAAACAAAGCAAAATAACAAAAACCGTATCACAGTGGCCAGTCCTGTTTAAGCTGTAATGTAGAATTTAGCAGACATTTCATCTTTGTCTATAAAAAACAAATAATACATATAACGTATAAGTTTCTCACTGTGCCTGGTGAGGGACCTTGCTGTTCTCCACTTTCTTCTATGAGAATTAGAACTAGTGAGGGAGAGCGCAGGCATGTGTCCTGGTCACACGTGTGTATATAGATATGTTTGTATCTATATTAGGTCCACAGCATTTAGGTGTATCCACCAAAATGTAAGAAACATCATTTGTATCTCAAATACAGTCCTGATTTTCTTAAACTCCTGAATAATTTTGAAGCATATCTTCTTCTGTCATAGCTTCTGGAAGTACAGAGAAGCTTAACAAGTCCACTGGCGTCCAGAGCCCCTCAGTCAGTCAAACAAAGACAATGCACGTTGCCACCGTGTTCACTGATGGTGGCCCCAGAACGCTCCGATCTTTGACAGTCAGTCTGGGACCTTTAAACAAGACCGAGGGCTTCCCTGAGGACTCCAGAATTGCCATGACTTCAGCCTCAGTCCATCCTTCACCCTCTGCCGTGGAATCACAAAGCAACAGAGGAGTAACTGGGAATCCAGGGGATGGGGAATTCATTGAACCATCCACGGAACATGAATTTGGACTTAAATCTTTGCATTGGCAAAATGATTCCCCAAGTAAGTATTCCATCTTTACTTGATCTATTAGGGACGATGTGAATCGTTGAATTTTCTTAGGGGATCTCCTCAAGACCATTTGTAATCTCCGGAGAAAAGTATGCTCTTTAATGGCACTATTGCATTTTGATGTTCACTCTTACAAGAACATTGTGAAGTTAGTCAGACAGGTGTCATTCCTCCTGCTTTCTTATAGATGAGGAAACTATGGCTCTGGGGGCCAGTTTAAGTAATGGGTGCCTGGCCATTTAGCTCAGTCAGTAGAGTTGAGACCTTAGCCTCCGGGTTCTCGGTTCCGTCTTCTTTTCACTCTACAGCATTGTCTTCAAGCCGAGAGCTGGCCTGCTCTTTATGTTTTATTTTTATTTTGTTTTGGAGAGAAGGTCTGTCACCATCACCCAGGCTAGAGTGCAGTGGTGTGACCACGGCTCACTGCAGCCTCGACCTCCCAGGCTCAGGTGCTCTCCCACCTCAGCCTCCCGAGTAGCTGAGACTACAGATGCTTGCCACTCCACCCAGCTAATTTTTCTATTTTTTTGTAGAGATGGGGTCTTGCCATGTTCCCAGGCTGGTCTTGAACTCCGAGGCTGAAGCTATCCTCCCTCCTTCCCTCCCAAAGTGCTGGGATTACAGCCATAAGCCACTGTGCCCTGCCTGGCCCACTCTTTAAACCAGCTTCAGTTATTTTGTGTACAGATCATCTTTCCACATGAATGTGCAGATTCATTCATTCCCAAATTCATGGTTTGTCCTAATCCTTATAGTTGATTTTTTATTTTTATTTTTTCTATACTTTGGAATTAGAATAACCTTTATTCATATGAGAACTGTTTTAGGAAAGTCCTCTGACTGTGCGCTGTGTTTATGTACATCGTATTTGTTGTACATAACCACACTCTCAGTCTCTCCAATGCTTATGGGAAAGAGAATGGAACACTCAAGTCTATAGGTCCCTCTGCTACTTGCACATGTTGTTTCAAAGGTTCCCTGTTCAACAAGTTATATTTTTTGTATTGCTGTCTTGTTGCCACCTGAGAGTCTTGAGTAACTATTTAGAATATGATATTGCATAATACATTTAATAAACACTATACCATGTTCCTTGGCAAAGAATCTTTCCTCGGAGAGGTTTCACTTGTTAGTTGCGAAGGGATCTCTTTCATATCTCTGTCATGGCCTTTTTTCCCACGACGCCTTACAGCCTTTGGAGAACATCAGCTTTCCAGCAGCTCTGAGGTGCAAAATGGAAGTCTCTTGTCTCAGACTGAGACTGTGTCTAGGTCAGTGGCACCCATGAGAGGTGGAGAGAGCACTGCACGCTGGCCCTTGACCAACAGCGCGGCATCTGCAGATGTGACAGCAAGCTCTGCTTCGTATCCTGAAGGTGTGAATGCTTCAGTGTTGACCCAGTTCTCAGACTCAACTCTACGGTCTGGAGGAAGTCACACAGCATTGGGAGATAGGAGTTATTCAGAGTCTTCATCTACATCTTCCTCAGAAAGCTTGAATTCATCACCAGCACGTGAAGAACATTCAAGTGAGTTTTTCCAGTTCATGCAACTGTGCCCCATGGAGGAGAGAGGGACTCATGATGCTTATGACATCTGCGGCATATTAAAACTATGCATGAGGGCTGGTTACAATGGCTCATACCTGTAATCCCAGCACTTTGGGAGGCCAAGGCTGGTGGATCACCTCAGGTCAGGAGTTTCAGACCAGACTGACCAGCATGGTAAAACCTCATCTCTACCAAAAATACAAAAAATTAGCCAGTCATGGTGGCGGGAACTTGTAATCCCAGCTACGTGGGAGGCTGAGCCAGGAGAATCATTTGAACCCAGGAGGTGGAAGTTGCATTAAGTCGAGATCATGCCACTGCCCTCCAGCCTGGGCAACAAGAGTGAAACTGTCTCAAAAAAAAAAGAAAAATAAAAATAAATACAAACCATGCATGAATGAAATAACTCCTGAGGCCCCTCCAGCTTCCTTATTCCCCAGGCCCTTCTTCTAGCTGATTGATACAGATACACCTATATATCCCCCATTTTTCTGGCACATCTCTGAGAAGCTGTTCTTGCCACTTCTTCTTCCCACACACAGCTCAGGGACTTCTCTGTCTACCTCCACTCATTTCCTGCAGCCTAAATCATAACTCCATACCTGCTTCAGTTACAGAGCTTCTGGAAGGTGAAAATATCACCTTCTCGTGAGTAGTTGTCAGGGCATTCATCAAAAGAAATTCTTTTTTAAAAAACAGCTTTATTAAGGCATATTTCACATTCCATCATATTGGCCCATTTTAAGTACACAATTCAGTGATTTTTAGTGTAGTCGCAAAGTTATACAGCATCACCATTGTCTAATTCCAGAACATTTCCATCACCCCAACAAAACTCCAACCTCATCAGCCATCACCTCCCATTCTTCCCTCCTCCTAGTTCCTGGCAATCACTCCTGTGCTTTCTGTTTCTGTAGATGTGTCCATTCTAGACATTTCCCATAAATGAAACCATGCAATATGTGGTCTTTTGTGTCTTTCCCTTAGTGTCATGTTTTCAAGGTCTATCCATGTTGTATCACAACTTCATTCCATTTGCAGCTTAATAATATGCCGTAGCAGGCCAGGTGTGGTGGCTCACGCTGTAATCCCAGCTATTGGGAGGTCGAGGCGGGCAGATCACGAGGTCAGGAGATCGAGACCATCCTGGCCAACATGGTGAAACTTCGTCTCTACTAAAATACAAAAAAAAAAAAAAAAATTACCTGGGTGTGATGGCGCTCCCCTGTAGTCCCAGCTACTTGGGAGGCTGAGGTAGGGAAATCACTTGAACCTGGGAGGCAGAGGTTGCAGAGAGCTGAGATTGTGCCACTGCACTCCAGTCTGGCGACAGAGGAAGACTGTGTCTCAAAAAAACATATGCCATAGCAGGGATATACCACACTTTGTTTATCCTGTCATCATCTGATGGTGTTTGAGTTGTTCCCACCTTTTGTCTATTATGAGTAATGATGTGGTGAACAATCACAAGTGTGTATGTGGTCGTAAATTTTCAATTATTTAGTAATGGCCGGGTTATATTGCAGCTCTATTTTTAGCCTTCTGAAGAACTGCCAAACTCTTTTCCAAAGTGGCTGCATCATTTTATATTCCCATCAGCAGTGTACAAGTGTTCTAATATTGCTACATCTTCACTGACGTTTGTAATCATCCATCTTTTCTGATTGTACTCATCTGAGTGAGTGTGAAGGCATCTCCTTGTGGTTTTGACTTGTATTTCCCAGTTGACTAATAATGCTGAGCATCTTTTCATGTGCTTCTTGGCCACTTGTGTGTCTTCTCTGAATATGTCTATTCAAATCTTTTGAGTATTTTATTAAAATTCTTTATTTGACTTTTTATTATTAAATTGTAAGAGTTCTTTGTGGCCAGGCGTGGTGGCTCACGCGTGTAATCTCAGCACTTTGGGAGGCCGAAATGGGCGAATCACTTGAGGTCAGGAGTTCTAGACCAGCCTTGCCAAAATTATTATAGGCGTCTATAATAAAAATATAAAAATTAGCTGGGCACAGTGGCACATGCCTGTAATCCCAGCTACTCGGGAGACGGAGGCAGGAGAATCACTTGAAACCTGAGGAGGCAGAGGCTGCAGTGAGCTGAGATCGTGCCACCGCACTCCAGCCTGGGTGACAGAGAGAGACTGTCTCAAAAAAAAAAAAAAAAGTTATTTGTATATTCTGGATACAGTCTTTTATCAAATACATGTAATCTGCAGACATTTCTTCCATTCTGTGCGTGGTCTTTCTCTTTCTTGATGATATCATTTGTAGCACAAAAGTTTTTAAATTTGAAGACGTTCAATTTGTCAATTTGAGAAAATTTTTCTTTTGATGTTTCTTTTTAATAATGCTTTGGGATAACTTTTTTAAAACAATTCTCAGCAGTCTTTTATCAATGTAAAGTATATTCTGACTAAAGCAAAAATGTATTCGCTTATCATGTAAGCTTTGAAGAGGTTTAAATTCTTACTTCTCCACCACTAATAATAGCTCCATTTCCCCCATATGAGAATCCTAATTGATGAAGAAGATTAGCATTTCTTAATACTCCTGTGATATGGAAAAGCATATGCTTATCATGAAAGAATACCACACATACGAGTGGGGGATATTTATGCTCTTCTATGTCTGTGCCGGGAAAACACTTTCTCTGTCTGCTAAGCAAAGGGAATCATTTTTCACCCTCGCTACTGTGGAGCTCAGGGCTTTTACCTTCTTAAACCAGGATCTTGGGTTTCATACCCTTTCCCTTTTACATCTCTTTAGTACCCCTCTTCTCTGCAATTAATGCTCAGTTGGTTCATGTGGAAAATGTGATTTCAGTGTGATCAGATGTTGGAGTTCAGTTATAAAGAGCTAGATAAGAAGTAGCCACATCCCTGAAACCATCTCACTGTGGGTTACACAATTCTTTATCTCATTCCCTCAGAATCACTCAAGCTGATGGGCTCTGCACTCTACCCTTTCAGAGTTCTGGCCCACTCCCTTTTCTGCATTCAGATTCAGCCCCTCTAGTTCATGCTGTGACTCTCTCTCCACTTTATTAAGCCCATAACCCTGATGTGGTCATCGGCCTAAATTTCATTTAACAGAGAGAAGGATCTCCGCCTCCAAGGCCTTTTTCCCTTTGCCCAGAGAAACCGTGTGCAGATAGATCCTGCTCTTGAGCCTCTCCTGGTTGGCTCTCCACTGGTCTGGAGCCCTTCAGCCTGGCTTGAGTCACATCTGTCTCTGGCTTTTGGCTTTCTCAGTGATGCTCATGGCCCACGCTCATC
>NW_022439211.1:0-4268 GCF_009761245.1 Sapajus apella
TGTGATTTCTTTTAAATGGTTAAACTCAAAATCGACCTGGGTGACTCAATGGGTGATTAAAACCCTCAGCATTATAAACCATTTACTTTAAACTGGTTCATCTTAGAATCAACTAATGTCTGCTCATGTTAGAAAACAGAAAAAAGTGATTTGTGATTGTAGTACATAGGAGCTTAATACTCTGACAGAGGAATTATGGAGAAGGCAGACCACCATTCTGGGAGAAATATGATGCTACTAGATCAGCAAATCTATTCTGGTGAGATAGTCTCTCATGAGCTCCTAATGAAACATGTATGTCTTAGTCCATTTGTGCTGCTATAACAGACAACCAAAGTTTGGGTAATTTACAATGAGTAGAAATCTATTGGATTCTTGGAAGTACAATATTATGGTGCCAGCATCTTGCAAGAGCCTTCCTGCTGTGTCATCCCATGGCAGAAGGCAAAGAGAGGGACAAGAGAGAGAGATGCACCCAAAGGGGAGTTAAACTTGCTCCTTTTTAATGGTATTAATCACACCCATTGGGGGATCTGCCTTCTTGCCTAATCACCTCTAAAAAGTCCCACCTCTTAATACTGTTACAATGGCAACTGTATTTCAACATGAGTTTTAGAGGGGACAAACATTCAAACCAAACATTCTTCCTCTGGATCACTCAAAACTCATGTTCTTCTAGAATATAAAATACATTCATTTCATCCCAATATTCCCAGAAGTCTTAACTTGTTAGAATCTCTTCTAAATTAGGTCTGGGTGAGACTCAAGTGTGATTCATCTCTCTAGCTGTGAGCCTGTGGAATCAAAATGAATTATATGCTTCCAAAATACAGTGGGTAGGACAGGTATACTATAGACATTCCATTTTAAAGGGAAGAAACCTGAAGAAAGAAAGGAATAATGAATCCCAAATAAGTCTCAAACCCAACAGAGCAAACAACATTATATCTTAAGGCTAGAGAATAATCTCCTTTGACTCCATATCCCACCTTCTGGGAACACTAGGGTGAGGATTGGGCCCAACCCTTCTCCAATAAGTAGCACCTAAAGTCCTATCCATAATGAGTAACACCTGAATTCTCCTTCTACTTCTGCTTGTGCCAATCTCTCTATCAGATGATCACTTGGCTGAAGCCTTGATTTCTCCCTCCTAAACATGCTGTTTAAGTCTTTACATGGCCAGGTTGGGGATTCCAAATCCTTACATTCTGTTTTCCTCTTAGTTGTAAATTTCATCTTTAAATTATTTCTCTCTGTTTGCATTTTACTATATGCAATTACAAGAAGCCTCATAACTCCCTGAATGCTTTGTTGCTTGAATATTTCTACTGTCAAATATCCTGGTTCATTGCTCTTAAGTATTGCCTTCTGTGACATCCTAGGACACGGACTCAATTCAGTCAAGTTTTTTTCCGCTTTTTAACAATGAAGGCCTTGTGTTTAGTTTCCAATACTTTATTCTTCATTTTCGCCTGAGACCTTATCAGAGCAGCTTCTGTTGTCTTCTATTGTCCATATAGCTATGAACATTCTCATTGCAACCACCTAAGTCATCCTTAAGAAGTTTCAGACTTTACTTACATTTCTTCTCATCTTCTGAGCCCTTACTAAAATCCTTCTTAGCACTCCATTTATGGCAACACAAGCTTTCCCCAGGTTCTCCTCTAATTTCTTTCAGCCTGTACTTATTACTCAGTTACAAACTTTTGGTACCAATCTCTCTTAGTCTATTTGTACTTCAATAATATAATATCACAGACTGCTAATTTATAATAAACAGAAATTTATTGACATATAGTTTCAGAAGTGGGAAAGTCCAATATCAATGTGCTGGCATTTGGCAAGGACCTTCTTGCTAAGTCATTAAATGGTGAAAGGCAGAGGATGAGAAAGACAAAAGAAAACTAAACTTGCCCTTTTATAATAGAGTCCTCATGGCCTAATCAGCTATTAAAAGGCTCACCTCTTATTACTATTATAATGGCAATTAAATTTCAACATGTGTTTTGATGGGGACAAGCATGTAAATCACAGCAGTGTATGTCTGTGGTAGAAGGTTGCTGAAGGCCAACTGGATAGCCAAAATAGTTGTATTAAATGATGGAGAATTGTGCAGTAGTTATAAGCAAGGAAATACATATGCACAGAGCAATCTTGATACAGCTTAAAGCATAATATTCAAAGGAAAAAAAGAACAGAATGAAACCTAAAGGCCAATACCATGTATTAAAGTAAATGCACACAAGATAGTAAAGTTTTCACAAGATCACACAGAAACTAAAAGTCATACCATAAACACAAACACTCCTGTGAAGGAGAGGAGAATGTGAGTAGGGAACAGAGGAAAAAGGGAGCTAGTAATTACATAAATAAGAGGGATTATTAAACAGCAGTGGGCATAATGTTCAATGCGCTGAGGTATGTAATTGGTTTTCCTCTTCACCTAAGGTTCCTGTCTCATAAAAAATAAGCACGCATATATTAGAAATTATACAAAGTTGCAAAAAAGAAAATAATTTATTCTTTTTGATAAAATAATAAAAGAGAAAAAGTTATTTTCTTTTTAAAGAAAGAAACATTTCTTTTTGAATATTTCTAATAACTTTTATATCATTCTATGACTTAGGAATTTTTGTTTAGATGTTGCTATATTTCAGTGTAATGCATTTAATGCATTTTTACAGTTAAGAACAGAATAAATATAAACAACTTTATAACTTGGTTTTTTCACTTAACAATATAGAATAAGTGGTAATGAAATATAGCACAGAGTTTTCCACTTAGGGCATTTACTAACTAGCTTTCTTATCTTGGACATGTTGAGTAACTCCTCTGGTGAGAGTTTCTTTATCTGTGAAAGTGGGGTAATAATTTCCAATGTGAAAATCTGAAGTAAATGAGATCATGCCTGTAATGTGCCCAATATGCTGCTGGCGCAGAAATTGAGCAGCTATTGTTTCCATAGCATTTCCTCATGCAAGCCTTAAAATTATGTATATTATAAAGTTTCCATTATATAAATGCTGAATTCTCCTATTCTTGGATATTTAGGTTGCTTTGACTATTTGTGGCTATAAATAACATTTTAAGAACCTCTAAATGTCTTTTTATTTTCATAATTATTTAGGATATTTGCAATTACTTACCAAATACAATTGACATAATTAAGATTTTTGATAATGTATTGCTTTACTTTGTCCACCAAGAAAATATCAATATTTCCACCTCTTCTAAAACATAACTTTATTGCCATTTTCTGTTTCAAATTTTCTCTATCATCATATTTATTTCCTGTTTTATAAAATATCTGATTAATGTAAAATAATATTTTATATAACATTTTTCCTCCAGTGTGTTTTCTTGCATTCCAGGGGCTCTTGTTTCTGGAACTACATGTGCTTCATAGGAGCTGTGTCCTTTTATTGAAAAAAGCATATAACTGGAAACATTTTTCTTAGTTATTTTTAAGTTTTAAAACTGGTTTTTAGAACCCAGTTCCTTTAGCCTTTTTTTTTTTTTTTTTGGGAAAATCTTGAATGCTACATATTTATAGCAGCATATTTATATCTAAAATTTTTACAATGCAGAGATAGGCTATAATTTTCTTTATTTTAATACCAATTTTTTTTAGCATTTCGGTTAAGTATAATTTAAATTTTTAAATAAAACTGGCCACTTAGTCCTAGCTTTCATATATAGTATCTAGGGTAGCAAAGCATTGTTTAAGATAACTTCATCGCCTGTTGGAAGACAATATTGTACTGCAATATTTGTAGTACAATGTCAATGTTAAAACTTCCAGGAAAAGTTGGTTAGATATTTTTCATGCATTTCCAGGTAAAACAGACAAGATCAATAGGTATTCTCATTATAGGGATACGCTCATCACAGGGATGAATCAGCCATCAATTATTGAGGATAGAATGTGTACAGTAAATTATGTTGGTTATAATGGGAGAATGGAAAGGAGTGAATGGCACATATCTTGTCTTCTAAAAATGTTTAATCTTATTGAGGGAGATTAGACAACATACAGGAAATGAGAAATAAGATTATTAGATAGCTCAGAGGTGTCTGGTGAGTAAAAGAGACACAGTGTTCAAGGAATCCTGACAGTGTGATAACTAGGCAGCAGTTGGCAAAGTCTTTACTGAAGCCACATGGAAGCAAAATTTTTCCTAAACAAGGGATAAGTTATATGTGTGAGTTACATATATATATATATATATATATATATATATATATATATATATATATATATTATATGT
>NW_022439211.1:4368-10334 GCF_009761245.1 Sapajus apella
GGCATATATATACCACACATGTGAGGAAACACTCTCCCAAAACTCCAAGCTTGTAAGTCTATCTGTGAATGAGTCTATTCAGTGGCTAGTTTACAAATAAAAACCAGAAACATTTTTTCTACCTAGTATTAGATGTGGGTGTTGACTCATTCAGTAATATTTTTTTCCATTTGCAGATGCTCTCTAATCAATTTATATTTTAGTGAAGGAAGGTGGCCAGAAGGGAGAGAGGGGATAAAGAACTAAAAGTGGTAGGAAAAACCCTTTAAACAATGCCAAGAGTAAGTGTATTTGAAATCAGCAGGGGCATGTGTTCCAGGAAAAGCACTATTAGGAAATGAGATTAAAACCAGTGAGATAAGGCAGTTAGTTATAAATCAAACTGGGACTCGGAATTCTCAAGAAATTGGCAACCTAATGACAATGGACAAAATGATAGTTCCTTTTTTACAAAAAATGACTAGATGCCAAATTCGGCCAGGAAAATCAAAGTAAGGATGCTGCTTCAGTATTCCCATTCATTCTTTAAAAAATGGAAATCTTAACAGCACGTTTCAAGATATGATTGATGAGAATGGAAATAAGGTTTTGCCATAAATTACTCCAGTTCTGCTGTAGAAAACATTTTGAGTGATCAGCTCCTGTGCTTTATTGCAGTTCTGAAACGTTTACACTACTTGCCGTATGTCTTAAGTTATAGAACTTTAGCTGCAAATGGAGGTGTCTAAAGCTCAGATAGTGGAGTCTTTGAGGTTACATAGTTTGCTTGTGGCAATCCCCAAAAAGAAAGTTGTGTCCCAGAACTTTCATTAAATATACTTTAAATGTTTTATGTAAAATTGGCCATTTATCCATAGTCTTCATATGCAAATGGTCCCTTACTTATGATGGGTCGATTTATGTGTTTTCTGCTTTACAATGGATTATTGAGTTACAACTCCATTGTAACTTGAGGAGCCTCTTATGGCGTATGATGGGGTTACAGTTTCTACTGAATGTATGTCTCTTTCTCACTATCATAAAGTTGAAAAATTGCAATGGAACCATTTGATTAGTCAGAACCATTTACCATGTTGCCAAAGGTAAATGCATTTTCTATGTAAGATGGGTTTAACAGATGTAACATCATTACAAGTCAAGGAGCAACTGTCTATTATTTAGGGTAGCAAAGCAGTGTTTAAGATAACTTTTTAGTTTGGTAGAAGACATCTATAATATATATAATTACAGATGTGTAGAATTAGGGAATAACTCATTTGGTTCACCTTCAGAAAGACGACTGTTCACACAACTTCAAAAATGGTATATATAAAAGAAAAATAAAAACTCAAGATACTTTTACTCTAGGATTTCATTCAATGGATTAGGATTTACTAATGGATTAGGATTGACTACAGTCATTCTGCTTTGGTTGGTTTAACTGTTTGTGGTATGAACTTCAGCAAGGCTATCTGTGACACTTCTCATGAGCAATATTAGAAACTGAAGATCCTTTATTGTAAAGGGACAAATGGTAAATATTTTGAGACTTCCTAGGGACTAGATGTCATAAATATTCAGCCCTGCTGTTGTAGTCCAAGAGCAGTCACAGAAAACAGGTAAATTAATGAGGGTCAACATGTCCCAATAACACTTTACTAAAACAGGTGGTGGGCCAGATTTGCCCAGCAGACTGTAGTTTGCCAAACCTTCATCCATTTTAAAAGAACCTTAAATAGAGACTGAAGTGAAAGAAATA
This sequence comes from Sapajus apella, assembly GCF_009761245.1. Taxonomy (NCBI): domain Eukaryota; kingdom Metazoa; phylum Chordata; class Mammalia; order Primates; family Cebidae; genus Sapajus; species Sapajus apella. The sequence goes on from NW_022439211.1 coordinate 6,107, forward strand.
AAGAATTGGGCTATTGCATAATTCAGAGTTTCAGGCCATGGCCTCTGTTATACCTCTGTGTTTTTTAGTGCTAAATCAGTATTAGTGTAATTTTAAAATATGAATTAAATGATAGGAAAAAATCAGCATTAATACTTTCAAAAAGATCAGATTCTTTTTCAATTTTATTTACATCAACAGATCAAAGTGTAGGTATTTATTATTTACAATATGATATTTTAAAATACAGGTACATTGAGTGATGACTAAATCTACCTGATTAACATATGCATAACTGCACGAATTTATCATTTTTTAGTAAGAACCTAACACCACTCTCAGCATTTTTCAAAATAGTATATTAACTGTGTTGTATAATAGATTTGCTGAACTTAATTTTATCTGACCAAATTTTTATTTTTTTACCTTTTGACCCACATCACCCCCACCCCCAATCACCTCAGCTCCTAGTAGTGTGGTAACTACCATACATTTCTCTAGTTCTATGAGATCAACTTTTGTAGATTCTACATATGAATCGTACTATGTGGCATTTGTCTTTCTGTGCTTGGATTATTTCAGTAATATAACGTCGGTTAGGTTCATTTATGTTGTGAGTTATGGACTCTCTTTTTAAAGCCTGAATAGTATTCCATTGTGCATATAAACTACATTTTTATTATCTATTAATCCATGGATGGACATAGGTTGATTACATATCTGAACTATTATGAATAATGCTGCAATAAACTTGGAAGTACAGACATGTCTTCAACATACTGATTTTCCCCTTTTAATATATAACCAGTAGGGAATTTGCAGAATCATATGGTAGTTCTCCTTTTAATTTTGTGAGAAACTTCCATACTGTTTTTATAATGGCTATATTAACTTGCATTTCCATCAACATTGTACAAAGGTTCTGTTTTCTTCACATCCTTGCAAACAGTTATCTTTCATCTTTTTAATATCTTTTTAATAATATTCTAACAGGTATAAGGTAATATCTCATTGTGGTTTTAATTTTCATTTTCCTGATGATTAGTGATGTTGGACATTTTTTCATATACCTATTGACCATGCGTATATCTTCTTTTGGGGAATGTCTATTCAGATTCTTAGCTCGTGTTTTAATTGTGTAATTTGTTTTCTTGCCATTAAGTTGTTTTAGTTTCTTATGTATATTGGGTGTGAACCCTTTATCATGTATGTGGTTTACTTTGTTTTCTCCCATTCTGTAGGTTGTCTATTCACACTATTGATTATTATCTTTGCTGTGCAGACACTTCTAATTCTGATGTAATCCCATTTTTCTATTTTTGCTTTTGGAGTCCTATCCCTAAAAAGTCATTGTCTGAGCCAATGTCATGGAGCTTTGCCCTTATATTTTTGCCAAATCATTTTATCCTTTCAGGTTTCACATCAAATATTTGAGTTTATTTTTGTATATTATATGACTGAAATTTTCAAATTCATTCTTCGGTCTATGAATATCCAGTTTTTACAACACTATTTATTAACAAGACCGTCCTTTTCCCATTGTGCATTCTTGGCATTTTTGTCAAAAATTGGTTGGCTTTGAATGTGTGAATTTATTTCTGGACTCTCTATTCTGTTTCATTGACCTATGTGTCTGTTTTAATGCCAGTACCATGCTGTTTTGGTTACTACAGCTTTGTAATATTTTTTGAAGTCAGGCAGTCTGATGCCTTCAGATTTATTCTTTTGCTTGGGACTGCTTAGGCTATTTGAGGTTTTTTGTAGCTCCATACAAATACATTTCTGTGAAGAATGCCATTGACATTTTTAGAGGAACTGAATGATATGTGTTAAATACTTAAGGTAGTTAGGGTAGTGTAGACATTTTTATCATTATTTCTACTAATTCCACAAACACATGACATCTTTCCATTTATTTGTATCTCCAATTTTTTAGCAATGTTTTATCATTTTCAGCATAGATATCTTTCACCTTCTTAGTTAAATTTATTTTTAAATTGTTTTTGGAGTTATTTCTTGATTTCTTTTTCAGATAATTTGCTGTGAGTGTATAGAAATGCTACTGATTGTTTAAATGTTGATTTTTGTATCCTGTAACTTTATTTAATTTATTCACTAGTTTCAAAAGTTTTTTTTGGTGGGATATTTGAGGTTTCCTGTATATGAGATCATGTTTTCTGTGCATAGGGACAATTTACCTTCTGTTTTTCCCGTTAAGATGCCTTTGATTTCTTTCTCTGGCCTAATTGCTTTGTCTAGGACTTCCAGTACTATGTAGAGAATAAGCAGTAAAAGGGGTGTTCTTGTTTTCTCCCCAATCATAAAGTAAAAGCTTTCAACTTTTCCGAGTTGTGTATAATGTTAGCTGGGGTTTTTTCATGTGGATATTGCCTTTATTTTATTTAGGTACATTGCCAATATAGCTAATTTGTTGGGAGATTTTTATTGTGAAAGAATATAAAATTTTATCAAATTCATTTTTTCTGCATTTATTTAAATGATCATATAAATTTTATTCTTCATTTTGTTAATGTAATACATTACATTTTTAAAATTTGTGTATTTGAACCATTCTTGTGTCTCTAGGATGAGTCCAGTTTGATCACAGGGAATGATCTTTACAAATATGCTGTTGAATTTCGTTTGCTAGTATTGTATTGAGGACTTCCGCATTTATGCTCATTGGAATATTTATCTATAGTGAAATCTTCTTTTTTTGTAGTATTCTCGATTGTCTTTGGGATCAGCATAATGCTGGCCTCATAAAATGAGTTTGGAAGTATTCCCTCTTCAAACTTTGGAAGAGTTTGTGAAAAATTGGACTTGTTCTTTAAATGTTTGGCAGAATCCAGTGATATTGCTATATTAACCCCTTCATCACAATACAATGACCTCTTTTGTCTCTTTTTACAAGTTTTGACTTAAAGTCTATTTTATCTTATAGAAGTATAGCTACTCCTGCTTTCTTTTGGTTTTCATTTACATGGAATATCTTTTTCTATCCCTTCCATTTCAATTTATGTGTGTCCTTACAGCTGAGGTGAGTTTCTTAGCAGCATATATACAGGTATTGTTTTTTAATCTGTTAGCCACTCTGTCTTTTGATTTCAGAATTTAATCATTTACGTTCAAGGTAATTAATCATAGACAAGGGCTTACTACTATCACTTTATAGTTCTTTGGAGATACTTTTTCTTCTTTTGCTGTCTTTTGTTGTGGTTAAGCTATTCTCTTTAGTGATATACTTTGACTCCTTGCTTTCTTTTTTTTTTTATAATATATATTTTATTGCATTTTAGGTTTTGGGGTACATGTGAAGAACATGCAAGATTGTTGCATAGGTACATAAATGGCAATGTGGTTTGCTGCCTTCCTCCCCATCACCTATATCTGGCATTTCTCCCCATGTTATCCCACCCCAACTCCCTACCACCCTCTGTCTCCCTCCTAGTTCCCCCCTAACAGATCCCAGTGTGTGATGCTTTCCTCCCTGTGTCTATGTGTTCTCATTGTTCAACACCCACCTATGAGTGAGAACAAGCGGTGTTTGACTTTCTGTTCTTATGTCATTTTGCTGAGAACGATGGTTTCCAGGTTCATCCATGTCCCTACAAAGGATACAAACTCATCATTTTTTATGGCTGCATAGTATTCCATGGTGTAAATGTGCCACATTTTCCCTGTCCAGTCTATCATCAATGGGCATTTGGGTTCGTGACTCCTTGCTTTCTAACTTTTGTGCTTCTACTGTAGGTTTTTGCTTTTGGTTACCCTGAGGCTTACAAAATCATCTTGTAATTATGATAGATTATTTTAAGCTAAAAACAACTGTAATCACAAAAAAGACAACTTCAGACTTCTACTTCACTTTTCCCCCAATATTTTACATTTTTGATTTTCAAATTTACTTTTTTTTTTCCCATTTATTTATTTTATTGCATTTTAGGTTTTGGGGTACATGTGAAGAACATGCAAAATTGTTGCATAGGAACACACGTGGCAGTGTGATTTGCTGCCTTCCTCCCCATCACCTACATCTGGCATTTCTCCCCTTGCTATCTCTCCCCAGCTTCCCACCCCCCACCGTCCCTCCCCTATTTCCCCCCAACTGACCCCAGTGTGTAGTGCTCCCCTCCCTGTGTCCATGTGTTCTCATTGTTCAACACCCGCCTATGAGTGAGAACATGCGGTGTTTGATCTTCTGTGATTTCTTTTAAATGGTTAAACTCAAAATCGACCTGGGTGACTC
>NW_022439212.1:0-5711 GCF_009761245.1 Sapajus apella
AACATGGTGAAACCCCATCTCTACTAAAAATACAAAAATTAGCTGGGATCCCATGCTGATCAGTATTGGGATCACGCCTGTGAATAGCCACTGCACTCCAGCCTGGGCAACATAGTGAGACCCCATCTCTAAAAAAGAAAAAAAAGAAAAAAAAACAGCCTGGCCAACATGGAAAAATTCTGTCTCTACTAAAAATACAAAAATTAGCCGGGTGTTGTTGGCACACACCTTTACTCCCAGCTACTCAGAAGGCTGAGGTAGGAGAATCGCTTGAACTTGGGACGCAGAGGTTGCAGTGAGCAGAGATCGAGCCAGTACACTTCAGCCTGGGAGACAAAGCAAGACTCCATTTCAAAAAAAACAAAACAAAACTAGCCGGGCATGGTGGCACCCCCTGTAATCCCATCTACTTGAGAGGCTGAGGCACAAGAACCGCTTGAACCCTGCTGTGAGTCGAGATCATGCCACTGCATTCCAGCCTGGGCAACAGAATGAGAATCTATCTCAAAAAAAAAAAAAACAAAAAAAAAAAAATAAGAGAGTTTTTTTTTTATTTTCCCTTTTTCTTTTTCTTTTTTTTTCTTTTTTTTTTTTAATAGAGACAGGGTTTCACGGTGTTGTCCAGGATGGTCTCAATCTCTTGACCTCGTGATCCACCTGCCTCGGCCTCCCAAAATGCTGAGATTACAGGCGTGAGCCACCGCGCCTGGCCTGAAAAAGAAGTATTATGATGGAAATGGCAAAGCTTTCTTTTCATTTCATTTCATAATAATAACTGCCATTATGTAGCGCTTATTGTGTGCCCAGCTACTATGTGCACTGTTCTAAGTCCTTTATGTATTAAATCACCTAATAGCATCACATAAATATTTTGAAATATCAACTCAAGAAGGAGCCCTTGAAGAAATAGAGAGTACCAGGCCAGGCGCAGTGGCTTACGCCTGTAATCCCAGCACTTTGGGAGGCCGAGGCGGGTGGATCGTTGGAGGTCAGGAGTTCGACACCAGCCTCACCAACAAAGTGAAACCCCACCTGTAATTTAGCCGGGCATAGTGGTACATACACCTGTAATCCCAACTACTCAGGAGGCTGAGGCAGGAGAATCGCTTGAACCCAGGAGGGAGAGGTTGCAGTGAGCTGAGATGGCTCCACTGCACTCCAGCCTGGGTGACAGAACAAGACTCTGTCTCACCAAAAAATACACACACACACATACACACAAACAACGTTTTCCTAAAGCACGGGGATTAAATTTAAAAAAAAAATTAAAAATAATAAAAAAAGAAAGTACCTACTGGAGGCTGGGCACGGTGGCTCATGCCTGTAATCCCAGCACTTTGGGAGGCCGAGGCAGGTGGAGCATCAGAAGACAGGAGTTCAAGACCAGCCTGGGCAACATAATGAAAACCCTTCTCTACTAAAAACATAAAAATTAGCCAGACATGGTGGCAGGCTCCTGTAATCCCAGCTACTTGGAAGGCTGAGGCACAAGAACAGCTTGAACCCAGGAGGCAGAGGTTGTAGTGAGCTGAGATTGCACCACTGCACTCCTGCCTAGGCAACAGGGCGAGACTACTCTTCAAAAAAAAAATTTCCTACTGGAGAAAGCCTGAGACAGAAGAAGAAACTGTTTGCATAAAGCCTACAATGTCTCAAAATCCTTAGCTGAGCCCATCTTTCTAATTAAGGAACCCTAGGGTCAGAGAAAAAGTGTTATTGAGTCTGGACCTCTAGAGCACCTTGGAAAAGTTGACTTTTCAAAATATTGCACTTTATCTTTAAAATTCACCGTAGATGCCAGATTAGTAAGGAAGTGCTAACTGGAAGCAAAGGCAAGGAAGACTCCTGGGTCCTGGAAATATTCTAGATTTAATCTGGGTAGACACCATATAGAGGTATACATATATTGAAATCCACTCACTGAGGTATACACTTAAGATCTATACTTTAGGCCAGGCACGGTGGGTCACACCTATAATCCCAGCACTTTGGGAGGTTGAGGCAGGCAGATCACCCAAGGTCAGAAGTTTGAGACCAGCCTGGTCAACATGGTGAAACCCTGTCTCTACTAAAAATACAAAAATTAGCCCGGTGTGGTGGCAGGCACCTGTAATCCCAGCTATTTGGGAGCCTGAGGCTGGAGAATTGCTTGAACCTAGGAAGTTGAGGTTGCAGTGAACTGAGAGTGCACCACCGTACTCCAGCCTGGGTGACCAAGTGAGACTCCATCTCATAAAAGAAACCAAAAAAAAAAGATCAGCCTTCTCTTCCCAGTTCTTCCCAGACTCGGAAAGCTGGGTTGAGAGGGCAAAAATAAAAAAAAAAAAAAATTTTAATTTAAAAAAATCTACACTTTATGGAAGTTACACTTTAAGAAAAAACTACTTACCACTCTCTCTTTGAACATATTCTCTTCAAGAGCTTCAGTTGTTATTTTTATGTGTGTGGCAGGGTCAGAAATATTGAAACTCAAATGATCAATGTCTTTTTCCCTTTCCAAAAGAGTTCATGATAATCTTGGATTCTAGCCCGTGACATATTAGTATTTGCTTTAATATAAATTATTATGATTTTTTTCAAGATTGTAAGACTGATCACAGAAAGATGTACCCTGATAACCCAGTGGTTTGGAGAAACACTTGGTTCCCACTGTGGTGCTCATCAGCCAGTCTGGAAAATGAGAGGGGTCTCAGGATGCTGAGACAATCGTTTAAGAAGTTTGCCAGATGGGCAAGGCGCGGTGGCTCACGCCTGTAATCCCAGCACTTTGGGAAGCCAAGGCAGGCGGATCACGAGGTCAATTGATCGATACCATCCTGGTCAACATGGTGAAACCCCGTCTCTACTAAAAATACAAAAATTGAAAAACAGAAAATCAAACACTGCATGTTCTCACTCATAGGTGGGTGTTGAACAATGAGAACACATGAACACAGGGAAGGGAGCATCACACACTGGGGTCTGCTGAGGGGAAATAGGGACGGGACATCGGGGGGTGGGGAGTTGGGGAGAGATAGCCTGGGGAGAAATGCCAGATATAGGTGAAGGGGAGGCAGGCAGCAAATCACACTGCCATGTGTGTACCTAGGCAACAATCTTGCATGTTCTTCACATGAGCCCCAAAATCTAAAATGCAATAAAAAAAAGGTATTTTAGGGTAGACTCAAAAAAAAAAAGAAAAGAAAATAGCTATGTCCTTTTGTTGAAATATCTAGTAAAGCATAATTCAACCAATCAAGAGTTAAATTGACAGTAAGAACCTAAATGCAAAGAAGCTGTATATAAAATGATTCTCAGATTTTTCAAAAAAGCTATCAGAAGGAAAAGCACCCAACTTATCAACATTATCTTAAGGAGAAAGTTTTTAATACACTGCATCTATTTGAACTGGCTATGAATTAAATCTGCAATAAAATAATATGTTAAAATTTAAAAAAATACAAAAATTGGCTGGGCGCAGTGGCACGTGCCTGTAGTCCCAGCTGCTCAGGAAGCTGAAACAGAATTGCTTGAACCTGGGAGGTGGAGGTTGCAGTGAGCCAAAATTGCGCCATTGCACTCCAGCCTGGGCAACAAGGGCAAAATTCCGTTTCAAAAAATAAAAAAAAGAAGTTTGCCAGATGAACACTAGCCAGATGTTTGCAAATTAAGTTAAAATTTCTGTTCTTGCCTTCAAAGTACTTAAATATACACTTCAAAGTAAATGTGAACTTTTCCTTGGAATATTCACATTGTCACATTTGAAGTTCTCAGACAGCCCTGTGGTTAAAAACAGCAGAGAAAAAGATGATCATCTTTTTTTTTTCATTATTATTATTATTTGATAAAGGGAAGTACCTAGTTTGAGCCATAATAAGAGGCAAGCCACCTGGAATCCCAACCCCCTGCCTTGTTCCAAGTTCCCTGCCTGATTCTCCCATACAGAGAGCCCTGGTAGACTTCAAAGTCAGAGCAGAAGTGATAGGCACAGAGCCGTCTTTGATGCCTAAGAACATCAGAGCCCTCAGTTTGATGCGAATGCAAAGCATCTGTACTTTTCAAACCTTTCATGTTATCTCACATTGCCAACAACAAAAGCTGAAAAGTTTGAGGTGACACACATTACACACATTAAAATATTTGGAACCAGTAACTTTTCATTTCTTTTTCTATTATTTATAGCGTCTTTTACTTTGCAAACTGCACTGGATAGTAAATTACTTCTGGCACACAGCCTTGTCAGCTTGCCAAATTTCAACTGGAGCAAGTTTTTACAGCCAGGCTAATAAGCCCAGAAAAATAGGAGGTAAGTATAATGGAAATAATGACATGATCTTTAACTGTAAAGAGCATTGAATGATAACGCAGGATTTTAATAGATTCTACTTTAAATTATTTTTTATTCTAATGAAATCTTTACCTTTTTTAAGGTTATTTTAGTTTAAAACACATGTAAATAGAAAGGGTTTCTTCTAATTGGTGAAAAGAAGCAGGTTTGTGCTTTTCTTCCCTGTGGGTTACGTTACTGCGTTCTGCAAACTTGAAAAAAAATACAAGAAGAAAACTAAGAATATGGTAGTTCGGGCATAACAACCTACTATTAAAACAAAGTGACATCTTGAAGAAACATGTTCTGAAATGATTGGCCTTCCAGAATGGGGCCTGGCGATTGTTTGTCTGTGAATACCTCTCATCAAAGCCGTAGCTGATTAGTTACATCAAGTTATCTTCAGTTTGCCCCAGTCCAGATAGAAATCCAGTTCCAACTTAAATAACTTTTAGATCTTATTTGACCAGAATTTCCTAAAATTAAAAATGACTATCACATTTGATTTCTATCACTGAAAAAACTTGTTAGGAGGCGGTACTCGTTTCTCTAAACTTAATTCTTACATCTGTTTCCATTCACAATTTACAACTGACAAGGAAAATTCTTTTCCCCCTTCTCATTCTGCCTTCCAATTAGACCTAAACTGATTAGCTTCAGCACCACATGCTCAATCCCAAAGTGTTGAAGCAAAGAAGAGGTTTGGAGCTGGGTGTGTGTGTGTGTGTGTGTGTGTGTGTGTGTGTGTGTGTGTGTGCAACTATACTAAAATAATATGGCCTTGCTCCAGAAATGCCAGCTTTCTTACAGTTCCCCAACCATACCATTTTATACCTCTATTAACACACACTATTCCCTTTGCCTGAAATGTCTTTTGCTCCCTTATCCATTTAGCAGGCACAGTTCATTTAAAAAAACAAAAATGAAAAAGGAAGCATCCCCTTACCACCTCATCATTCCACCCTCACCACCAATTTGTATATTTAAGTACAGGAACATAAAGGGTTCAGTCTTTCAGTCTTTGAATATATTTTTCCCCTATTAATTTTTTTTTTTTTTTTTTTTTGAGACGGAGTTTCACTCTTGTTACCCAGGCTGGAGTGCAATGGCGCGATCTCGGCTCACCGCAACCTCCGCCTCCTGGGTTCAGGCAATTCTTCTGCCTCAGCCTCCTGAGTAGCTGGGATTACAGGCACGCACCACCATGCCCAGCTAATGTTTTGTATTTTTAGTAGAGACGGGGTTTCACCATGTTGACCAGGATGGTCTTGATCTCTTGACCTTGTGATCCACCCGCCTCGGCCTCCCAAAGTGAGGCTTGAGCCACCGCGCCCGGCTAATTTTTCTTTTTTGAAACAGGGTCTTGCTCTGTTGCCCAGGCTGGAGTGCAGTGGTACGATCTTGG
>NW_022439212.1:5811-10330 GCF_009761245.1 Sapajus apella
CGTGCACCACCAAAGCCAGCTAATTTTTCTATTTTTAGTAGAGACAGGGTTTCTCTATGTTAGTCAGGCTGGTCTTGAACTCCCAACCTCAGGTGGACTGCCTGCCTCGGCCTCCCAAAGTGCTGGGATTAAAGGCTTGAGCAACTGCACTCTGCCTTTTTTTTGTGACAGAGTCTCACTCTGTCGCCTAAGCTGGAGTACAGTGCCAGGATCTCAGCTCACTGCAACCTCTGTCTCCCGAGTTCAAGCTATTCTCCAGCCTCAGCCTCCTGAGTGGCTGGAATTATAGTCACGCACCACCACCAGCAGCTAATTTTTGTAATTTTAGTGGAGATGGGGTTTCCATGACCATGTTGGCTGGGCTGGTCTCAAACTCTTGACCTCAAGTGATCCTCCCACCTCGGCCTCCTAGGATTGTGGGTGTAAGCCACTGCACCCAACCGAGAACTGAATTTTTAATTTTATTTAATGAATTTATTTGTTTATTTTTAAAGTCTATGTTTTTATTTCCACTGTGACCGCACAGTCTATGACTGGAGATGGAGTCTCACTCTGTCACCCAAGTTAGAGTCAGTGACATGATCTTGGCTCACAGCACCCTCCACCTCCCGAGTTGAAGTGATTCTCCTGCTTCAGCTTCCCGAGTAGCTGGGACTACAGGAGCCTGCCACCATGCCCGGCTAATTTTTGTGTTTTTAATAAGGACAGGGTTTTACCATATTGGTCAGGCTAGTCTCGAACTCCTGACTTCTTGATACACCCACCTCTGCCTCCCAGAGTGCTGGGATTACAGGCATAAGCCACCATGCCCAGCCTCATTTAATGAATTTAAATTGTCACATGGAGCTAATGGCTGCCATATTGGACAACACTGACCTATATAACTTCCAAATCTATTAATAGCACCAATCCATAACTGTCCCCTGAACTCCAGATTCATGCCAGTATATCCAACTGCCTACTCAACATCTGCACTTGGAGATCTTACAGGCATTCCAAAATTAGTATGTCTATAAACTAGTGCCTAATGCTCACCCCTAAACCTGCTTGTTCCATAATCTTCCCTATCCCAGTTAAAGGTAACTCTGTTCTTCCAGTTTCTCAGCCCAAAAGCCTTTGGAGTTGTTCTTGGCTCTATATTTAATTCCTAAGTGATTCTCTCTGCTCTACAAAATATAGCCAATATATGATCACTCCTCATCACAGCTACTGCTGTCACCCTAGTTCAAGCCACCATTATCTTTTACCTGGATTATTCCAGTAGTCTCCAACCGGTCTCCCTGCTTTGGCTCTGGCCCCTTTAAGTCTATTCTTAGCACAGCAGCCAAAATTATTTTATTAAATATGTCAGAGGACAGCATTCTCTTGCTTAAAGCCCTGCTGTGGTTGACTCACTCAAAGCAAAAACTAAAACATTTTTTCCCTTTTTTTTTTTTTTTTCCTGAGACAGAGTTTTGCTCCTATTGCTTAGGCTGGAGTGCAATGGTGCAATCTTGGCTCACTGAAACCTCAGCCTCCCAGGTTCTAGATTTCTCCTGTCTCCGCCTCCTGAAGTAGCTGGGATTACAGGCGCCCACCACCATGCCCAGCCAATTTTTTTGTATTTTCAGTTGAGGTGGAGTTTCACCATGTCAGGCTGGTCTTGAACTCCTGACCTCAGGTGATCCACCTGCCTCGGCCTCCCAAAGTGCTGAGATTACAGGTGTGAGCCACCGTGCCTGGCCAAACTAAAAGGAACCTGTATCCTTTCATTTGGATACAGGTTCTCATATGATCTGGTCCCCGGCACCACACTCCTGCCGTATCTGACCTTATTTCCCACTCTGTTCCCTTACTCCCTCCACTCCAGATCCACTAGCCTCTCTGATATCCCTTCAACACGGCAATGCAGGGCCTTTGCCCTGGCTGTTCCCCACTTGGAATTCTCTTCCCCAGGTAAATTCATGGCACATTCCCACATCTTCTTCAGATTTTTCTCAAATGTCACTCTCTCAGGGAGGCTCTGCTATTTCCAATTGCAGCCCCTCCCCTCAATAATTCTTTTTTTTTTTTTTTTTTTTTTGAGACAGAGTTTCACTCATGTTACCCAGGCTGGAGTGCAATGGCGCGATCTCGGCTCACCGCAACCTCCACCTCCTGGGTTCAGGCAATTCTCCTGCCTCAGCCTCCTCAGTAGCTGGGATTACAGGCACGCACCACCATGCCCAGCTAACTTTTTGTATTTTTAGTAGAGACGGGGTTTCACCATGTTGACCAGGATGGTCTCGATCTCTTGACCTTGTGATCCACCCGCCTCGGCCTCCCAAAGTGCTGGGATTACAGGCTTGAGCCACCGCGCCCGGCCAGATTTTTTTTTTTGAGACGGCATTTTGCTCTGTCACCCAGACTGGAGTGCAATGGCCTGACCTCAGCTCACTCCAACCTCCGCCTCCTGGGTTCCAGCAATTCTCCTGCCTCAGCCTCCTGAGTAGTTGGGATTACAGGCGCCCGCCACCACACCTGGCTAATTTTTGTATTTTTAGTAGAGACAGGGTTTCACCATGTTAGCTAGGCTGGTCTCGAACTCCTGAGCTCAGGTGATCCACCCACCTCGGCCTTCCAAAGTGCTGGGATTACAGGCTGAGCTACCAAGCCTGGCCGGAACTGAAATTTTTGAATAAACATTTGTATAATTGTGCAGTACTACTTAGCTTGTATTGTAACATTTATTTTTGTTTGTTTTGAGATGCTGTCTTGCTCTGTTGCCCAGGCTGGGGTACAGTGGCATGATCTCAGCTCACTGCAGCCTCTGCCTCCCAGGTTCAAGCGATTCTCCTGCCTCAGCCACCTGAGTAGCTGGGTTATAGGCATGCACCACCATGCCTGGCAATTTTTGTATTTTTATGGAGATGGGTTTTCACCATGTTGGCCAGGCTAGTCTCAAACTCCTGACCTGAGGTGATCTGCCTGCTTCTGTCTCCCAAAGTGCTGGGATTATAGGCATGAGTCACTGCACCTGGCCTATTATAATATTTGTGGTTTGTTTGATTGTTTGTTTTGAGATGGAATGTCACTCAGTAGCCCAGGCTGGAGTGCAGTGGTGTGATCCCGGCTCACTGCAACCTCTGTCTCCTGGGTTCAAGCCATTCTGCTGTCTCAGTCTCCCGAGTAGCTAGGATTACAGGCACCTGCCACTACACCCAGCTAATTTTTGTATTTTTAGTAAAGATGGGATTTCACCATGTTGGCCAGGCTGATTATAACATTTCTTGAATCGATATATCTATACTTAGTGATACTGTGACTTCCATGGGTACTTTATTTATCTTTGAATTCCCTGAAACCTAGCATGGAAAACATTAGATATGTACTCAATAAACATTTTCTGAAAAAAAAAAAACTACTGGACATTTAGCATGCCACCTATTATAAGAATCCCAGTGTCTAATATGCCCAAAACTCTTCCTATGGGAAACTGATCAACCCACAGCTACTTTATTCTGACCACGTGATCCTGGGCAATTTGCCACTACTGATCAGATCACAAGTACTCTCTTGGCTCAAGGGCAACCAATCCACTCATTAGTGAAAATTCTACAATGTACCTGATAAAAAGATGAACTGAACTAATCTAACCCTCCCTCTCTGGACTCTGAATTACCGTTAGAGATAGGAGATTGAGGAGCTTGACAAGGCAAAGTTGTAAGGAAGCAGTAGTGTGAGTAAGCAGAAACTACAGAGTATAGAAACAGGGCAAGTGCAGGAAAAAAGAACACAGTACCTAAGAGAAAATGGAGACTCAATGAATCACATTAATAAGAGCACCCTGGAGTGAGGATCCACAAACTGCAGTTAAGGTCTCATTTGAGCTGTTTTGAATCCAATTCTCTTGAAGCTTTGTGTTTCTTGTCATTATTCTCTGTGTCAATTTACAATAATGCCAAATTGCTTGAGGTGTCTTAAGGGAGTGTCTCTGTTCTTTACAACTCCCAAAACCTAATGAAAATGCCATTTTTAGTTTATATAATTGCTGTCACATCTAGAAGAGTGAGGGTATTTCTTTTTCATATTTTCTGCCAAATAATACATTCCTGATACTCTTCGAAGCCTAAGGCGATTCACCCTTGGAGCTTTGAACATTTATTAAAAAGCACAAAGGAGGCGGGGCGTAGGAGGCTCACACCTGTAATCCAAGCACTTTGGAGGCCAAGGCAGGTGGATCACCTGAGGTCGGGAATTCAAGACCAGCCTGACCAACATGGTGAAACCCCATCTTTAAAAAATAAATAAATAAATAAATAAATAAATAAATAAATAAATAGCGAGCACAAAGGAGTGTTCTCTTTGCAACCGTTTGGTTCTCCTTTAAAGGTTACCCTCCTATGGCAAGCTAGAATCCACTTACAGCATGAATGCACTTTGCTTTAAACAAGTTCAAAGCTCTGGATTTACAGCAACAGGTTATTCAGTCACTTTTAACAATTGTTTCTTTTTGTTTTTTTGTTTTTTTTTTTGAGACGGAGTTTCACTCACGTTACAC
>NW_022439213.1:0-2941 GCF_009761245.1 Sapajus apella
ACGGAGGCCCCAGAGCCCCCAGAGGAGCCGCTCCTGGGGGAGCTGACAGTGACAGGAGCCTCCCCTGACTCGCTGAGCCTCTCCTGGACCGTCCCCCAGGGCCACTTCGACTCCTTCACCGTGCAGTACAAGGACAGGGACGGGCGGCCCCAGGCGGTGCGTGTCGGAGGCGAGGAGAGCGAGGTCACCGTGGGGGGCCTGGAGCCCGGGCGCAAGTACAAGATGCACCTGTATGGCCTCCACGAGGGGCGGCGCGTGGGCCCAGTGTCTGCCGTGGGTGTGACTGGTGAGTAGTGCTTGGGGTTTCATCGGGTAACTACCTTTCCCTCATGGGTGCCTGATTACTGCTCTGCCCTTTGCCAAGCCCTGTGAGTCCAGGTCTTGGCTCCCGTGTTCGCCACAGGCGTCATGGGTGAGTGGAGGCTGCAGAGCCCTGTGGATTGGGTCTTAGGAAATGCAGCCTCCAGCATCTCCTCCACTAGAGACCCAGGACCCCAAGACCTCAAACCTATAATCCACACTGTTCACAAAGGCCTCAGGACAGGTGTGACCTGGGGACAGAGAGAGCAAATCCAGAAGTGTCAGTCATGTGGGAGAAGCCCTTGGGGACTGAGGCCTCTCAGGAGGTGATCCGCTGGCTGGTTTGTGGCTCTCTGCTTATCCTTGGAACTCTAGAGAGAACTCTTTTTGTGAGATTGGAACATATTTTTTGAAATACAAATTAGTTAAATTAATAATATTTGTTAAGTAAAAGTTCAAATGTATAAAGAGAAAGAATAGTACGAAAACTTTAGGTACCCATCACCCTGCCACCCTGCTTTAACCAAATATCAACTTCTGGCCAGTCTGGCCTCGTCTCTGCCCCACCCACTTTCTCCACTAGAATCACTAGAATGTTTTTTTGTTTTTGTTTTTGTTTGTTTTTGAGACAGGGTCTCACTTTGTCGCCCAGGCTGGAGTGTACTGGCACAATCGCACCTACTGCAGCCTCAGCCTCCAGGGCTTAAGGGATCCTCCCACCTCAGCCTCCCAGATAGCTGGGACTACAAGCGCACTCCACCACGCTCGAGTAATGATTTTGTATTTTTTGTAGCAACAGGGTTTAACCAGGTTGCCCAGGCCAGCCTGGAACTTCTGGGTTCAGGTGATTCTCCCACCTCAGTCAAAGAGATGGGATTCCAGGCGTGAGGCACCAAACCCGGCCCAACTGTTTTCTTTATTAACACCTTTATGAATATATAATTCATGTGGCATAAAATACACTTGTTTTAAGTGTACAACTTACTGATTTTAGTATCTTTGCCTACTTGTGCAGCCATCACCACAATCTAATTTTAGAACATTTCCATCACCCCCGGAAGAAATCTTGGGTCCAGACCCATTCCTATCTCAGCCCTAGTTTATAACTAATCTGCTTTTGTGTCTGTAGATTTGCCTTTTCAGGATATTTTGTATAAACAGAATCACACAGTATGTATTCTTTGGTGTCTGGCTTCTTTCTCTGAGCATAATGTTTTTGAGGTTTATCGATGTAGCATGTAGAAGTACTACATTTACTACATTGCTATTGATTGATGGGTTGATGGAATTTTTTTTTTCTTTGAGACAAACTCCCACTCTGTTGCCCAGGATGCAGGGAAGTGGCATGATCATAGCTCATTGCTAGCCCCAAATCCAGCCCCAAACTCCTGGGCTCGAGCCATCCTCCATCTCAGCCTCCCAACTAGCTGGGACCACTGGTGCTTGCCACCACACTCAGCTAATTTTTAAATTTTTTTGTAGAGATGGGGTCTCACAGTGTTACCCAGGCTGATATCAAACTCCTGGCTTCAAGCAATCCTCCTGCCTGGGCCTTACAAAGAGCTGGGATAACAGGCAGGAGCCATCTGCCCTCAGCCACTACATTGCTTTTTATTGCCTAACAGGATATACCACTGCAGTATTTAAAAACGATCCCTGCCGGGCGCGGTGGCTCACGCCTGTAATCCCAGCACTTTGGGAGGCCGAGGCAGGTGGATCACGAGGTTAAGAGATTGAGACCATCCTGGTCAACATGGTGAAACCCTGTCTCTACTAAAAATACAAAAAATCAGCTGGGCATGGTGGCGCGTGCCTGTAGTCCCAGCTGCTCAGGAGGCTGAGACAGGAGAATTGCCTGAACCCAGGAGGCGGAGGCTGCGGTGAGCCGAGATCGCGCCATTGCACTCCAGCCTGGGTAACGAGAGCGAAACTGTCTCAAAAAAAAAAAAAAAAAAACGATCCCCAGACATCCTGTCCTTTCATCACTAAATATTTAAAGTTATATCTCTTTTTCAAAAAATTTTTTTTTAAAAAATACACAATATGGCTGGGTGAGGTGGCTCACACCTGTAATCCCAGCACTTTGGAAAGCCAAGGCATGTGGATCACTTGAGGTAGAGTTCGAGACCAGCCTGACCAACATGGTAAAACCCCATCTCTACTTTAAAAAAAAAAAAAAAAAACGGAGCGTGGTGGCACGTGCCTGTAGTCCCAGCCACTTGGCGGGGCTGAGGCATGAGAAATTGCTTGAACCTAGGAGGCAGAGGTTGCAATGAGCCAAGATTGCACCACTGCACTCCAGCCGGGGTGACAGAGCGAGACTCTGTCTCAAAAAATAAATAAATAATAAAATTCCACAATACGGGCCGGGCGCGGTGGCTCAAGCCTGTAATCCCAGCACTTTGGGAGGCCGAGGCGGGTGGATCACGAGGTCAAGAGATTGAGACCATCCTGGCCAACATGGTGAAACCCCGTCTGTACTAAAAATACAAAAAATTAGCTGGGCATGGTGGTGCGTGCCTGTAATCCCAGCTACTCAGGAGGCTGAGGCAGGAGAATTGCCTGAACCCAGGAGGCGGAGGTTGCGGTGAGCCGAGATCGCGCCATTGCACTCCAGCCTGGGTAACATGAGTGAAACTCC
>NW_022439213.1:3041-6603 GCF_009761245.1 Sapajus apella
CCGTCTCAAAAAAAAAAAAAAAAAATTCCACAATACAATTAGCATACCCTGAGAAATGAACAATCATTCCAGTGCTACGGTCTCCTGATTGTCTCATAGTTGTTTTTCCAATTTGTTGCTGAAATCAGGAGGATACGTTGCAATTTAGAAAACTGAAACTTTAAATAGAGTGGTCATCGACGGCCCACAGAATAAGGTGGCTTTTGAACAAAGACTTAAAGGAAGTGTGGGCATGAGCCATGAAGCTATCTGGGAAAAGAACAGTTAGGTAGAGGGAATAGTCAGTGCCAAAGTGCTGAGGTGGGAGGCTGTCTGGCATGTTTGAGGGACCATAGGAAGCCGCAGAAGACTTTTTTTTTTTTTAAAAGGAGATGGGGGTTTTGCCATGTTGGCCAGGCTGGTCTTGAACTCCTGACCTCAGGTGATCCACCCACCTCGGCCTCCCAAAGTACTGGGATTACAGGCATGAGCCACGGCACCTGGCCTACAAAATACTTTAATGATTATAATCAGAAATCGATCTTAAGTTAGGCCCAGACTGGGCCCACCTTCTGACCTGAATTCAAGACATCTGGGGCCTCAACACCTCCTTCCAGTAAGAGAAAAGATTCTGTTTCTATCTTTTCCCAGCCCCCAAAGAGGAGCCCCCCGATGTTCCTCTTGTGAAGCCGCGTCTAGGGGAGATGACTGTGACAGATGCCACCCCCGACTCCCTCAGCCTGTCCTGGACGGTCACCGAGGGCCAATTTGACCATTTCTTGGTCCAGTACAAGAATGGGGATGGGCAGCCCAAGGCGGTGCGGGTGCCAGGACACGAAGACGAGGTCACCATCTCGGGCCTGGAGCCAGACCACAAGTACAAGATGAACCTGTACGGCTTCCACGGTGGCCAGCGCGTGGGCCCCGTCTCTGCTGTTGGTTTAACTGGTGAGTGTGCAATAGGGCACTGGGCCCTGCCCTGAACTAGACTCAGTTTCCCCTTTATTGTCAGTATCTGGTGGCTTTATTTTACTTTCTCTGAGACCAAGCCTCCCAAGCTCCTGGGAATAGTTCTTCTGGTGCCTTCGCTCCAAGCCCTTGGTATTGCCCAAGGTATTGTCTTCTACTCTTTACACATGAGCTTTTTGGGTCCTTGAAGAGGTGGGGGACCAGGGAAATAACACAGACTGAGGCACACCTGGGGTTGACCATAGCCTCAGCCCATTTGAGCTGTGTGACCTCAAGAGAATCGCACAACATGTCTGGGCACAGTGGCTCACGCCTGTAATCCCAGAACTTTGGGAAGCCGAAGGGGGCAGATTACCTGATGTCAGGAGTTCGAGACCAGCCTGGCCAACATGGTGAAACCCCGTCTCTACTAAAAATACAAAAATTAGCTGGATGTGGTATTGGGCACCTGTAGTCCCAGCTACTCAGGAGGCTGAGGCAGGAGAATTGCTCCAACCTGGGAGGTGGAGGTTGTAGTGAGCCAAGCTCGCGCCATTGCAATTCAGCCTGGGCGACAGAGCTAGACTCTGTATCAAAAACAAAAAACGAAAAAACAAAAAGAAAAACCAGACACACACCTTTCTGTACCTTCTTTTCCTCATATGTAAAGAAGGAATAACCATACCTGTTGTGAAGGGCGGGAGTGTGACTTGGCTATCACACACAATGAGAGATAACCGCAGTCTTTCCCTTCTGAAAATCCCTTAGGGCAAACTCTCATAATGATCACTGATTTCAGTGGGAAAAATTGTATGTGTTCCTTAAGCCCCCAAATTAATACCCATTTATTTTTAAAACAATACTGAGTTCTGTTAACATGGATACTATTACTTTAATTGTAAATAGCGGTCATGTGCACAACTTAACGGCATTTTTCCTTCATTAATTACCTGTAACTCGGCTCTTTGATGCTTTCGTTAAGCTCTTTTATAGCTGTTACCCCCTAAATGCTTAAGGCTCAATTCTCAAAAAGAACAGACAAATGAAATGTGGTGATTTTGTAATTCCACTATCAAGGCAGAATGAAACCCTATGAAGAGCAGAAAAGATTAAAGAAATCAATGATTTCACACAGGCCAAAAGAGCTGGCATCACTGGAGGTGTGCTCTCTGCCATAAGTTAGCAGAGCTACTGCAAGATCCAGAGACAACTCAGCTGTGAAGATGCCCTCATGTGGTCTCATCTCTCTACTCTCAGCTGTAAAATCTAAACTGGTTTCTAAAAATGCCCAGAATTAGGTGGAATTTCCAAGCCCAGGTGGATGAACCTCCTGATACAACTTGCCTGTTATGCTTGGTTGTGCTTGGTTGATATTCTTTTTCTTTTTTTTTTTGAGATGGAGTCTCACTCTGTCACCCAGGCACCCAAGTACCCAGGCACCCAGGCTGGAGTGCAATGGCACGATCTCAGCTCATTGCAACCTCTGCCCCCCCGGGGTTCAAGTGATTCTCCTGCCTCAGGCTCCCGAGTACCTGGGATTACAGGCATTCACCACCAGGCCTGGCCAATTTTTATATTTTTAGCAGAGACGGAGTTTCACCGTGTTGGCCAGGCTGATCTCAAACTCCTGACCTCAGGTGATCTGCCCGCCTCAGCCCCTCAAAGTGCTGGGATTACAGGCGTGAGCCACCACACCCAGCCCTAGTTGGTGTTCTTATAAAGCATCAATTCTGTCCTATAAAACAAATTTGCTTGGCACGCTGGAACCCTTGTTGCAGGCATGCACACTAAGCATCATGGGGATGCCACCCAAGCATCATGGGGATGCCACCCAAGCATCATGACTTGGCCACAAGTGTGTGCTCTGTTCTCTGTTAACTGAACATTCAAAGCAGAGAAATGATATCCTAAGCCTGTGGGACCCTAGTGTGTCTAAGAGAATCCCAGAATCCCCTAGCTAGAAGGAGGCCCACCAGGCATGTCCACCCATTCTCTCTACCTTCTGATGCAGCCCCAGGAAATGATGAAGAAATGGTCCCAGCCCCGACAGAACCTCCCACACCCGAGCCCCTCATCAAGCCTTACCTGGGGGAGCTGACTGTGACAGATGCCACCCCCGACTCCCTCAGCCTGTCCTGGATGGTCCCCGAGGGCCAGTTTGACCACTTCCTGGTCCAGTACAGGAACGGGGACGGGCAGCCCAAGGTGGTGCGGGTGCCGGGGCATGAGGACCGGGTCACCATCTCGGGCCTGGAGCCAGACCACAAGTACAAGATGAACCTGTACGGCTTCCACGATGGCCAGCGCATGGGCCCCGTGTCTGCCATCGGGGTGACAGGTGAGTGGACGGTGGGAGCCCCAGGGTGGGAGCCATGGGAGGGTCACCCTCCTGCTCTTTGGTGATGACTGGTGGGGAATGGTGGCCGGGGTCTGGTCAGAACTCAGATCTGCTTGTGGCTGGGGCTTCGGCTCCCATTGGGCCTTCCTGTAAGGTTGACCCCTGGCTCCTCCTGAGCAGGGAGGGGCCGTTGGGAGCTTTGCTGTGTTGGTGGCTGACCCAGGTCCCCCATAACTGACCCTGGAACTTGTCTCTTTTTTTTTTTTTTTTTTTTGAGACGGAGTTTCACTCATGTTA
>NW_022439213.1:6703-10329 GCF_009761245.1 Sapajus apella
TGTTACCCAGGCTGGAGTGCAATGGCGCAATCTCGGCTCACCGCAACCTCCGCCTCCTGGGTTCAGGCAATTCTCCTGCCTCAGCCTCCTGAGTAGCTGGGATTACAGGCACGTGCCACCATGCCCAGCTAATTTTTTTTTGTATTTTTAGTAGAGACGGGGTTTCACCATGTTGACCAGGATGGTCTCGATCTCTTGACCTCGTGATCCACCCGCCTCGGCCTCCCAAAGTGCTGGGATTACAGGCGTGAGCCACCGCTCCCGGCCTCCTGGAACTTGTCATGTGTGTTAGCTGTCTGCTGAGCAGGACCCCCCAGCCCCAAGAATGGGCCTCTCTGAGCTGACCTCAGGTCCCCTAGTCACCGCCTTGGCTTCTCCTTCCTTTCCCCAAGACGTGCGCACATCCCCCAGAGACCCTCTCATCCTTTTTCTCAGCTGCAGAGGAAGAGACCCTCAGACCCACAGAACCCAGCATGGAGGCCCCAGAGCCTCCCGAGGAGCCGCTCCTGGGGGAGCTGACAGTGACAGGAGCCTCCCCTGACTCGCTGAGCCTCTCCTGGACCATCCCCCAGGGCCGCTTCGACTCCTTCACCGTGCAGTACAAGGACAGGGATGGGCAGCCCCAGGCGGTGCGTGTCGGAGGCGAGGAGAGTGAGGTCACCGTGGGGGGCCTGGAGCCCGGGCGCAAGTACAAGATGCACCTGTATGGCCTCCACGAGGGGCGGCGCGTGGGCCCTGTGTCTGCCGTGGGTGTGACTGGTGAGTAGTGCTTGGGGTCTCATGGGGTAACTACCTTTCCCTCATGGGTACCTGATTACTGCTCTGCCTTTTCGCCAAGCCCTGTGGGTCCAGGTCTTGGCTCCTGTGTCCTGCCCTCCATCTGTGCCCCATGGCTGTGGCCCATGCTAGTGGTTTGCTTGTCCACTTTGGTGTGACCTCCTTCTGAGGGTCAACCACTGAGGACCTCCAAGGGTTAAATATGTCAGGTGCACACCAAGCCTAACTAATGAAAAATTTCCTTTTTTTCTGTCTTAATCATAGCATTCTTTGTTATAACCACATACACAAATGCATACGAGAGAAACAATCCAACGTCAAACCACATTGGGGTGACTAAATAATTTAGGCAACATCTATAAAAAGAGCTATTATGCCACCACTGAAATGTTTTAACATAAGACCCTTACTTTATAATGTTACACTGAAAAAAGAGAGCCCAGGCCAGACAGTGGCTCACACCTGTAATCCCAGCACTTTGGGAGGCCAAGGAGGCTGATCACCTGAGGTCAGGAGTTCCAGACCAGCCTGGCCAACATGGTGCAACCCTGTCTCTACTAAAACTACAAAAATTAGCCAGGCTTGGTGGTACATGCCTGTAATCCTAGCTACTCGGGAGACTGAGGCATGAGAATCACTTGAACCTGGGAGGCGGAGGTTGTAGTGAGCTGAGATCACCACTGCACTCCAGCCTGGGCGAAAGAGCCAAACTCAGTCTCAGAAAAAAAGAAAAAAGAGAGCCAACTTGTTGTAAGGATGCTAATCACAGCCATTTGAAAGTAATAGGCACAGCAAGAAGACCGGAAAGAAACACATCCCACAGGTGGCATGATTTGTTAGATAGAATAGAATGTTCCAGCACGTTTTTTGGGTATTATTCTATTCTGCGTAGTCCAAGTCTTCTTAAATGGCAAACATTTCTTTTATAATCGGGAAAAGGAAAAAAAGAAAATATATAATGTCTTCTCCTTTTTTACACCCCATCTGTCCTTCTCCCCTGTCACTCTTGTGACTTATTTCATTTCTAATTATGAGAAATTTCAAGATTTCTAGTCCCTAAGAAATTGGGGGATTGGGAATCATGAGATGAACTGAATTCCAAATGCACAGTCAGGCTGCCTTTTCTAAGTCATTCTCAGCCAGGTGGTTATGCCTGGTTTAGAGTATATTTCGAGAATTTCTACCAATGGGGAAGAATCCCCCCTGCTGAGAGGTCTTTTGCAAGGCAGGTCGCCACCTCTGCGACACCAGGTGAGGTGCAAGCTGGTCTCCCAAAGACCATCCAGACAGAGGAAGCCCTCTCACTCGGTCTCCCTGATTCCTGGGGGAGAGACCTCATTTCCATATGCATGCTCAGAGAACCATCTGAGTTTTGGAAAACGGGGAATAGGGAAATTATTGCAAAATGAACATTAGGAAAATTCACACTCTGAGGGTAAGCTGTTCTGGCTGATGTTCAGTTCTGTGTTCCTACCCCCACCATGGTGAACCACAGAATGGACACAGGACAGGCTGAGGGACTCACCCCTGCCCCTCCTGTTCCATCTGCATTGCCACCCAACCCCTACTCCACACTTGATTTTTAATTGTTGTAGCCCAGAATTTCTTCTTTCTTTCTTTTTTTCTTCCCTTCCTTTCCTTTCCTTTCCCCTTTCCTTTCCCCCTTTCCTTTCCCCCTTTCCCTTCCCCCTTTCCCTTCCCCCTTCCCTTCCCTTTCTTGATTGAGTCTCTGTTGCCCAGGCTGGAGTGCAGTGGCGTGATCTTGGCTCACTGCAACCTCATCCTCCCAGGTTCAAGCAATTCTCCTGCCTCAGCCTCCTGAGTAGCTAGGATTATAGGCACATGCCACCACGCTTGGCTACTTTTTGTATTTTTAGTAGAGACAGGGTTTCACCATGTTGGCCAGGCTGGTCTTGAACTCCTGACCTCAGGTAATCTACCCGCCTTAGCCTCCCAAAATGCTAGGATTATAGGCGTGAGCCACAGCTCCAGGCTCAGAATTCCTTTTTTTAGCCCACCTTTTCCTAGTGAAAATAATATAACAACATTATGTGGAAAGCTTGAAAAACAGAAAGAAAGAATCTATAGTCCCACATTCTCCCAGCTGCCAGCATTCATAACAATGTTTGCCGCGTACTTTTCCTTTCTGCATTTTGCATGCAGAGCATGTTTTAAAGTTGCAATCGGTGTTCATAAAATTCTCCGCTCTTATTTTTTTGTACACAGGTACATTGTAATCATTTACGTTGCGGCTACACAACCAGCATTAGTCACCGTTTCAATGGTTATTCGATGCGTGGTGGTGAAAGCACTATAACAAAATTAATCGTCTTCCACGGGTCATTTGGGTTCCTGACACGTTTGCTGTCATGAATAATCCCATCATGAATTCTTCCATGCTATAACTTTTTCCTGCTTTAGTAATTTTCTTAGGATAGATGCCCAGAACTGGGATTATTGGGTCAGAGGAAATGAGAATTACTTTGGCTCCTGACACTGCATCTCAGATGCCTTCTGGAGGTTTGAACAGTGCGTCTGTGCCAGCAGTGCCGGCCGGCGGCTCGGGGATACCTCACTGGCGCTTATTCC
This sequence comes from Sapajus apella, assembly GCF_009761245.1. NCBI lineage: Eukaryota > Metazoa > Chordata > Mammalia > Primates > Cebidae > Sapajus > Sapajus apella. Next base: position 10,070 of record NW_022439213.1, read on the forward strand.
AAGAGTCACTGAATGGTGAACATAAAACAGCCCCAGCCCTCAGCCTGCTCTGGAGGGGCTTTGATGTCAGGTCCCATGACATCTGTTGACAGCACCAGCAAAGCAAGTTTCCCTTAAACCCTGTATCCCCTATATTACCTTTCAGCCCCAGAAGAGGTTGTGGACGAGACCCCCAGACCCACAGAACCCAGTACAGAGGCCCCAGAACCCCCTGAGGAGCCACTCCTGGGGGAGCTGACAGTGACAGGAGCCTCCCCTGA
>NW_022439214.1:0-2941 GCF_009761245.1 Sapajus apella
ACGGAGGCCCCAGAGCCCCCAGAGGAGCCGCTCCTGGGGGAGCTGACAGTGACAGGAGCCTCCCCTGACTCGCTGAGCCTCTCCTGGACCGTCCCCCAGGGCCACTTCGACTCCTTCACCGTGCAGTACAAGGACAGGGACGGGCGGCCCCAGGCGGTGCGTGTCGGAGGCGAGGAGAGCGAGGTCACCGTGGGGGGCCTGGAGCCCGGGCGCAAGTACAAGATGCACCTGTATGGCCTCCACGAGGGGCGGCGCGTGGGCCCAGTGTCTGCCGTGGGTGTGACTGGTGAGTAGTGCTTGGGGTTTCATCGGGTAACTACCTTTCCCTCATGGGTGCCTGATTACTGCTCTGCCCTTTGCCAAGCCCTGTGAGTCCAGGTCTTGGCTCCCGTGTTCGCCACAGGCGTCATGGGTGAGTGGAGGCTGCAGAGCCCTGTGGATTGGGTCTTAGGAAATGCAGCCTCCAGCATCTCCTCCACTAGAGACCCAGGACCCCAAGACCTCAAACCTATAATCCACACTGTTCACAAAGGCCTCAGGACAGGTGTGACCTGGGGACAGAGAGAGCAAATCCAGAAGTGTCAGTCATGTGGGAGAAGCCCTTGGGGACTGAGGCCTCTCAGGAGGTGATCCGCTGGCTGGTTTGTGGCTCTCTGCTTATCCTTGGAACTCTAGAGAGAACTCTTTTTGTGAGATTGGAACATATTTTTTGAAATACAAATTAGTTAAATTAATAATATTTGTTAAGTAAAAGTTCAAATGTATAAAGAGAAAGAATAGTACGAAAACTTTAGGTACCCATCACCCTGCCACCCTGCTTTAACCAAATATCAACTTCTGGCCAGTCTGGCCTCGTCTCTGCCCCACCCACTTTCTCCACTAGAATCACTAGAATGTTTTTTTGTTTTTGTTTTTGTTTGTTTTTGAGACAGGGTCTCACTTTGTCGCCCAGGCTGGAGTGTACTGGCACAATCGCACCTACTGCAGCCTCAGCCTCCAGGGCTTAAGGGATCCTCCCACCTCAGCCTCCCAGATAGCTGGGACTACAAGCGCACTCCACCACGCTCGAGTAATGATTTTGTATTTTTTGTAGCAACAGGGTTTAACCAGGTTGCCCAGGCCAGCCTGGAACTTCTGGGTTCAGGTGATTCTCCCACCTCAGTCAAAGAGATGGGATTCCAGGCGTGAGGCACCAAACCCGGCCCAACTGTTTTCTTTATTAACACCTTTATGAATATATAATTCATGTGGCATAAAATACACTTGTTTTAAGTGTACAACTTACTGATTTTAGTATCTTTGCCTACTTGTGCAGCCATCACCACAATCTAATTTTAGAACATTTCCATCACCCCCGGAAGAAATCTTGGGTCCAGACCCATTCCTATCTCAGCCCTAGTTTATAACTAATCTGCTTTTGTGTCTGTAGATTTGCCTTTTCAGGATATTTTGTATAAACAGAATCACACAGTATGTATTCTTTGGTGTCTGGCTTCTTTCTCTGAGCATAATGTTTTTGAGGTTTATCGATGTAGCATGTAGAAGTACTACATTTACTACATTGCTATTGATTGATGGGTTGATGGAATTTTTTTTTTCTTTGAGACAAACTCCCACTCTGTTGCCCAGGATGCAGGGAAGTGGCATGATCATAGCTCATTGCTAGCCCCAAATCCAGCCCCAAACTCCTGGGCTCGAGCCATCCTCCATCTCAGCCTCCCAACTAGCTGGGACCACTGGTGCTTGCCACCACACTCAGCTAATTTTTAAATTTTTTTGTAGAGATGGGGTCTCACAGTGTTACCCAGGCTGATATCAAACTCCTGGCTTCAAGCAATCCTCCTGCCTGGGCCTTACAAAGAGCTGGGATAACAGGCAGGAGCCATCTGCCCTCAGCCACTACATTGCTTTTTATTGCCTAACAGGATATACCACTGCAGTATTTAAAAACGATCCCTGCCGGGCGCGGTGGCTCACGCCTGTAATCCCAGCACTTTGGGAGGCCGAGGCAGGTGGATCACGAGGTTAAGAGATTGAGACCATCCTGGTCAACATGGTGAAACCCTGTCTCTACTAAAAATACAAAAAATCAGCTGGGCATGGTGGCGCGTGCCTGTAGTCCCAGCTGCTCAGGAGGCTGAGACAGGAGAATTGCCTGAACCCAGGAGGCGGAGGCTGCGGTGAGCCGAGATCGCGCCATTGCACTCCAGCCTGGGTAACGAGAGCGAAACTGTCTCAAAAAAAAAAAAAAAAAAACGATCCCCAGACATCCTGTCCTTTCATCACTAAATATTTAAAGTTATATCTCTTTTTCAAAAAATTTTTTTTTAAAAAATACACAATATGGCTGGGTGAGGTGGCTCACACCTGTAATCCCAGCACTTTGGAAAGCCAAGGCATGTGGATCACTTGAGGTAGAGTTCGAGACCAGCCTGACCAACATGGTAAAACCCCATCTCTACTTTAAAAAAAAAAAAAAAAAACGGAGCGTGGTGGCACGTGCCTGTAGTCCCAGCCACTTGGCGGGGCTGAGGCATGAGAAATTGCTTGAACCTAGGAGGCAGAGGTTGCAATGAGCCAAGATTGCACCACTGCACTCCAGCCGGGGTGACAGAGCGAGACTCTGTCTCAAAAAATAAATAAATAATAAAATTCCACAATACGGGCCGGGCGCGGTGGCTCAAGCCTGTAATCCCAGCACTTTGGGAGGCCGAGGCGGGTGGATCACGAGGTCAAGAGATTGAGACCATCCTGGCCAACATGGTGAAACCCCGTCTGTACTAAAAATACAAAAAATTAGCTGGGCATGGTGGTGCGTGCCTGTAATCCCAGCTACTCAGGAGGCTGAGGCAGGAGAATTGCCTGAACCCAGGAGGCGGAGGTTGCGGTGAGCCGAGATCGCGCCATTGCACTCCAGCCTGGGTAACATGAGTGAAACTCC
>NW_022439214.1:3041-6603 GCF_009761245.1 Sapajus apella
CCGTCTCAAAAAAAAAAAAAAAAAATTCCACAATACAATTAGCATACCCTGAGAAATGAACAATCATTCCAGTGCTACGGTCTCCTGATTGTCTCATAGTTGTTTTTCCAATTTGTTGCTGAAATCAGGAGGATACGTTGCAATTTAGAAAACTGAAACTTTAAATAGAGTGGTCATCGACGGCCCACAGAATAAGGTGGCTTTTGAACAAAGACTTAAAGGAAGTGTGGGCATGAGCCATGAAGCTATCTGGGAAAAGAACAGTTAGGTAGAGGGAATAGTCAGTGCCAAAGTGCTGAGGTGGGAGGCTGTCTGGCATGTTTGAGGGACCATAGGAAGCCGCAGAAGACTTTTTTTTTTTTTAAAAGGAGATGGGGGTTTTGCCATGTTGGCCAGGCTGGTCTTGAACTCCTGACCTCAGGTGATCCACCCACCTCGGCCTCCCAAAGTACTGGGATTACAGGCATGAGCCACGGCACCTGGCCTACAAAATACTTTAATGATTATAATCAGAAATCGATCTTAAGTTAGGCCCAGACTGGGCCCACCTTCTGACCTGAATTCAAGACATCTGGGGCCTCAACACCTCCTTCCAGTAAGAGAAAAGATTCTGTTTCTATCTTTTCCCAGCCCCCAAAGAGGAGCCCCCCGATGTTCCTCTTGTGAAGCCGCGTCTAGGGGAGATGACTGTGACAGATGCCACCCCCGACTCCCTCAGCCTGTCCTGGACGGTCACCGAGGGCCAATTTGACCATTTCTTGGTCCAGTACAAGAATGGGGATGGGCAGCCCAAGGCGGTGCGGGTGCCAGGACACGAAGACGAGGTCACCATCTCGGGCCTGGAGCCAGACCACAAGTACAAGATGAACCTGTACGGCTTCCACGGTGGCCAGCGCGTGGGCCCCGTCTCTGCTGTTGGTTTAACTGGTGAGTGTGCAATAGGGCACTGGGCCCTGCCCTGAACTAGACTCAGTTTCCCCTTTATTGTCAGTATCTGGTGGCTTTATTTTACTTTCTCTGAGACCAAGCCTCCCAAGCTCCTGGGAATAGTTCTTCTGGTGCCTTCGCTCCAAGCCCTTGGTATTGCCCAAGGTATTGTCTTCTACTCTTTACACATGAGCTTTTTGGGTCCTTGAAGAGGTGGGGGACCAGGGAAATAACACAGACTGAGGCACACCTGGGGTTGACCATAGCCTCAGCCCATTTGAGCTGTGTGACCTCAAGAGAATCGCACAACATGTCTGGGCACAGTGGCTCACGCCTGTAATCCCAGAACTTTGGGAAGCCGAAGGGGGCAGATTACCTGATGTCAGGAGTTCGAGACCAGCCTGGCCAACATGGTGAAACCCCGTCTCTACTAAAAATACAAAAATTAGCTGGATGTGGTATTGGGCACCTGTAGTCCCAGCTACTCAGGAGGCTGAGGCAGGAGAATTGCTCCAACCTGGGAGGTGGAGGTTGTAGTGAGCCAAGCTCGCGCCATTGCAATTCAGCCTGGGCGACAGAGCTAGACTCTGTATCAAAAACAAAAAACGAAAAAACAAAAAGAAAAACCAGACACACACCTTTCTGTACCTTCTTTTCCTCATATGTAAAGAAGGAATAACCATACCTGTTGTGAAGGGCGGGAGTGTGACTTGGCTATCACACACAATGAGAGATAACCGCAGTCTTTCCCTTCTGAAAATCCCTTAGGGCAAACTCTCATAATGATCACTGATTTCAGTGGGAAAAATTGTATGTGTTCCTTAAGCCCCCAAATTAATACCCATTTATTTTTAAAACAATACTGAGTTCTGTTAACATGGATACTATTACTTTAATTGTAAATAGCGGTCATGTGCACAACTTAACGGCATTTTTCCTTCATTAATTACCTGTAACTCGGCTCTTTGATGCTTTCGTTAAGCTCTTTTATAGCTGTTACCCCCTAAATGCTTAAGGCTCAATTCTCAAAAAGAACAGACAAATGAAATGTGGTGATTTTGTAATTCCACTATCAAGGCAGAATGAAACCCTATGAAGAGCAGAAAAGATTAAAGAAATCAATGATTTCACACAGGCCAAAAGAGCTGGCATCACTGGAGGTGTGCTCTCTGCCATAAGTTAGCAGAGCTACTGCAAGATCCAGAGACAACTCAGCTGTGAAGATGCCCTCATGTGGTCTCATCTCTCTACTCTCAGCTGTAAAATCTAAACTGGTTTCTAAAAATGCCCAGAATTAGGTGGAATTTCCAAGCCCAGGTGGATGAACCTCCTGATACAACTTGCCTGTTATGCTTGGTTGTGCTTGGTTGATATTCTTTTTCTTTTTTTTTTTGAGATGGAGTCTCACTCTGTCACCCAGGCACCCAAGTACCCAGGCACCCAGGCTGGAGTGCAATGGCACGATCTCAGCTCATTGCAACCTCTGCCCCCCCGGGGTTCAAGTGATTCTCCTGCCTCAGGCTCCCGAGTACCTGGGATTACAGGCATTCACCACCAGGCCTGGCCAATTTTTATATTTTTAGCAGAGACGGAGTTTCACCGTGTTGGCCAGGCTGATCTCAAACTCCTGACCTCAGGTGATCTGCCCGCCTCAGCCCCTCAAAGTGCTGGGATTACAGGCGTGAGCCACCACACCCAGCCCTAGTTGGTGTTCTTATAAAGCATCAATTCTGTCCTATAAAACAAATTTGCTTGGCACGCTGGAACCCTTGTTGCAGGCATGCACACTAAGCATCATGGGGATGCCACCCAAGCATCATGGGGATGCCACCCAAGCATCATGACTTGGCCACAAGTGTGTGCTCTGTTCTCTGTTAACTGAACATTCAAAGCAGAGAAATGATATCCTAAGCCTGTGGGACCCTAGTGTGTCTAAGAGAATCCCAGAATCCCCTAGCTAGAAGGAGGCCCACCAGGCATGTCCACCCATTCTCTCTACCTTCTGATGCAGCCCCAGGAAATGATGAAGAAATGGTCCCAGCCCCGACAGAACCTCCCACACCCGAGCCCCTCATCAAGCCTTACCTGGGGGAGCTGACTGTGACAGATGCCACCCCCGACTCCCTCAGCCTGTCCTGGATGGTCCCCGAGGGCCAGTTTGACCACTTCCTGGTCCAGTACAGGAACGGGGACGGGCAGCCCAAGGTGGTGCGGGTGCCGGGGCATGAGGACCGGGTCACCATCTCGGGCCTGGAGCCAGACCACAAGTACAAGATGAACCTGTACGGCTTCCACGATGGCCAGCGCATGGGCCCCGTGTCTGCCATCGGGGTGACAGGTGAGTGGACGGTGGGAGCCCCAGGGTGGGAGCCATGGGAGGGTCACCCTCCTGCTCTTTGGTGATGACTGGTGGGGAATGGTGGCCGGGGTCTGGTCAGAACTCAGATCTGCTTGTGGCTGGGGCTTCGGCTCCCATTGGGCCTTCCTGTAAGGTTGACCCCTGGCTCCTCCTGAGCAGGGAGGGGCCGTTGGGAGCTTTGCTGTGTTGGTGGCTGACCCAGGTCCCCCATAACTGACCCTGGAACTTGTCTCTTTTTTTTTTTTTTTTTTTTGAGACGGAGTTTCACTCATGTTA
>NW_022439214.1:6703-10329 GCF_009761245.1 Sapajus apella
TGTTACCCAGGCTGGAGTGCAATGGCGCAATCTCGGCTCACCGCAACCTCCGCCTCCTGGGTTCAGGCAATTCTCCTGCCTCAGCCTCCTGAGTAGCTGGGATTACAGGCACGTGCCACCATGCCCAGCTAATTTTTTTTTGTATTTTTAGTAGAGACGGGGTTTCACCATGTTGACCAGGATGGTCTCGATCTCTTGACCTCGTGATCCACCCGCCTCGGCCTCCCAAAGTGCTGGGATTACAGGCGTGAGCCACCGCTCCCGGCCTCCTGGAACTTGTCATGTGTGTTAGCTGTCTGCTGAGCAGGACCCCCCAGCCCCAAGAATGGGCCTCTCTGAGCTGACCTCAGGTCCCCTAGTCACCGCCTTGGCTTCTCCTTCCTTTCCCCAAGACGTGCGCACATCCCCCAGAGACCCTCTCATCCTTTTTCTCAGCTGCAGAGGAAGAGACCCTCAGACCCACAGAACCCAGCATGGAGGCCCCAGAGCCTCCCGAGGAGCCGCTCCTGGGGGAGCTGACAGTGACAGGAGCCTCCCCTGACTCGCTGAGCCTCTCCTGGACCATCCCCCAGGGCCGCTTCGACTCCTTCACCGTGCAGTACAAGGACAGGGATGGGCAGCCCCAGGCGGTGCGTGTCGGAGGCGAGGAGAGTGAGGTCACCGTGGGGGGCCTGGAGCCCGGGCGCAAGTACAAGATGCACCTGTATGGCCTCCACGAGGGGCGGCGCGTGGGCCCTGTGTCTGCCGTGGGTGTGACTGGTGAGTAGTGCTTGGGGTCTCATGGGGTAACTACCTTTCCCTCATGGGTACCTGATTACTGCTCTGCCTTTTCGCCAAGCCCTGTGGGTCCAGGTCTTGGCTCCTGTGTCCTGCCCTCCATCTGTGCCCCATGGCTGTGGCCCATGCTAGTGGTTTGCTTGTCCACTTTGGTGTGACCTCCTTCTGAGGGTCAACCACTGAGGACCTCCAAGGGTTAAATATGTCAGGTGCACACCAAGCCTAACTAATGAAAAATTTCCTTTTTTTCTGTCTTAATCATAGCATTCTTTGTTATAACCACATACACAAATGCATACGAGAGAAACAATCCAACGTCAAACCACATTGGGGTGACTAAATAATTTAGGCAACATCTATAAAAAGAGCTATTATGCCACCACTGAAATGTTTTAACATAAGACCCTTACTTTATAATGTTACACTGAAAAAAGAGAGCCCAGGCCAGACAGTGGCTCACACCTGTAATCCCAGCACTTTGGGAGGCCAAGGAGGCTGATCACCTGAGGTCAGGAGTTCCAGACCAGCCTGGCCAACATGGTGCAACCCTGTCTCTACTAAAACTACAAAAATTAGCCAGGCTTGGTGGTACATGCCTGTAATCCTAGCTACTCGGGAGACTGAGGCATGAGAATCACTTGAACCTGGGAGGCGGAGGTTGTAGTGAGCTGAGATCACCACTGCACTCCAGCCTGGGCGAAAGAGCCAAACTCAGTCTCAGAAAAAAAGAAAAAAGAGAGCCAACTTGTTGTAAGGATGCTAATCACAGCCATTTGAAAGTAATAGGCACAGCAAGAAGACCGGAAAGAAACACATCCCACAGGTGGCATGATTTGTTAGATAGAATAGAATGTTCCAGCACGTTTTTTGGGTATTATTCTATTCTGCGTAGTCCAAGTCTTCTTAAATGGCAAACATTTCTTTTATAATCGGGAAAAGGAAAAAAAGAAAATATATAATGTCTTCTCCTTTTTTACACCCCATCTGTCCTTCTCCCCTGTCACTCTTGTGACTTATTTCATTTCTAATTATGAGAAATTTCAAGATTTCTAGTCCCTAAGAAATTGGGGGATTGGGAATCATGAGATGAACTGAATTCCAAATGCACAGTCAGGCTGCCTTTTCTAAGTCATTCTCAGCCAGGTGGTTATGCCTGGTTTAGAGTATATTTCGAGAATTTCTACCAATGGGGAAGAATCCCCCCTGCTGAGAGGTCTTTTGCAAGGCAGGTCGCCACCTCTGCGACACCAGGTGAGGTGCAAGCTGGTCTCCCAAAGACCATCCAGACAGAGGAAGCCCTCTCACTCGGTCTCCCTGATTCCTGGGGGAGAGACCTCATTTCCATATGCATGCTCAGAGAACCATCTGAGTTTTGGAAAACGGGGAATAGGGAAATTATTGCAAAATGAACATTAGGAAAATTCACACTCTGAGGGTAAGCTGTTCTGGCTGATGTTCAGTTCTGTGTTCCTACCCCCACCATGGTGAACCACAGAATGGACACAGGACAGGCTGAGGGACTCACCCCTGCCCCTCCTGTTCCATCTGCATTGCCACCCAACCCCTACTCCACACTTGATTTTTAATTGTTGTAGCCCAGAATTTCTTCTTTCTTTCTTTTTTTCTTCCCTTCCTTTCCTTTCCTTTCCCCTTTCCTTTCCCCCTTTCCTTTCCCCCTTTCCCTTCCCCCTTTCCCTTCCCCCTTCCCTTCCCTTTCTTGATTGAGTCTCTGTTGCCCAGGCTGGAGTGCAGTGGCGTGATCTTGGCTCACTGCAACCTCATCCTCCCAGGTTCAAGCAATTCTCCTGCCTCAGCCTCCTGAGTAGCTAGGATTATAGGCACATGCCACCACGCTTGGCTACTTTTTGTATTTTTAGTAGAGACAGGGTTTCACCATGTTGGCCAGGCTGGTCTTGAACTCCTGACCTCAGGTAATCTACCCGCCTTAGCCTCCCAAAATGCTAGGATTATAGGCGTGAGCCACAGCTCCAGGCTCAGAATTCCTTTTTTTAGCCCACCTTTTCCTAGTGAAAATAATATAACAACATTATGTGGAAAGCTTGAAAAACAGAAAGAAAGAATCTATAGTCCCACATTCTCCCAGCTGCCAGCATTCATAACAATGTTTGCCGCGTACTTTTCCTTTCTGCATTTTGCATGCAGAGCATGTTTTAAAGTTGCAATCGGTGTTCATAAAATTCTCCGCTCTTATTTTTTTGTACACAGGTACATTGTAATCATTTACGTTGCGGCTACACAACCAGCATTAGTCACCGTTTCAATGGTTATTCGATGCGTGGTGGTGAAAGCACTATAACAAAATTAATCGTCTTCCACGGGTCATTTGGGTTCCTGACACGTTTGCTGTCATGAATAATCCCATCATGAATTCTTCCATGCTATAACTTTTTCCTGCTTTAGTAATTTTCTTAGGATAGATGCCCAGAACTGGGATTATTGGGTCAGAGGAAATGAGAATTACTTTGGCTCCTGACACTGCATCTCAGATGCCTTCTGGAGGTTTGAACAGTGCGTCTGTGCCAGCAGTGCCGGCCGGCGGCTCGGGGATACCTCACTGGCGCTTATTCCAAGAGTCACTGAATGGTGAACATAAAACAGCCCCAGCCCTCAGCCTGCTCTGGAGGGGCTTTGATGTCAGGTCCCATGACATCTGTTGACAGCACCAGCAAAGCAAGTTTCCCTTAAACCCTGTATCCCCTATATTACCTTTCAGCCCCAGAAGAGGTTGTGGACGAGACCCCCAGACCCACAGAACCCAGTACAGAGGCCCCAGAACCCCCTGAGGAGCCACTCCTGGGGGAGCTGACAGTGACAGGAGCCTCCCCTGA
>NW_022439215.1:0-10328 GCF_009761245.1 Sapajus apella
GCTTCTTCCTGGTTTAGGCTTGGCAGGAGGCAAGTGTCCAGGAATTTATCCATTTCTTCCAGGTTTATTAGTTTGTGTGCATAGAGTTGTTTGTAATAATCTCTGATGATGGTTTGAAAGAGACGTTTCTCCTGTAGTTTAAACCCGATCTTACCGCTATTTCTTATGTGCCTGTGTATTTCTTGAAGTATCTCTTTCTAGATTCTCCAAAGAAACTGTTTCTGAACTGCAACATTCACAAATATGTTTAACTCTGTAAGATGAATATACACCTTGACAATCATTCTGCTAGATAGCTGCGTTTTTATTTTAGAGACAGATATTTCGTGTTACAACCTTTACTACCATTCACTAAGGAATATCCGAACGCAGCTTTTACAGGAAACGTTTTTTAACTCGCTGAAACTAAACTTAGATGTCACTTCCTAAGGTGAACGAACACACAGCAGAGCAGCTTGAAAGACATGTTTCTCCTCCATGGTTTAGACGGGATCTGACCGCTAATTCCTATGTGCCTGTATATGGCTGCAAATATCTCTTTCTGGATTCTCCAAAGAAACGGTTTCTGAACTGCTACATTCACACATATCTTTAACTCGGTAAGTTGAATATACATCTTGACAATCATTCTGCTAGATAGCTCCGTTTTTTTTAGAGCCAGATATTTCGCATTACACTCTTTAATCCCATTAACTCAGGAATATCCAAACGCAGGTTTTGGAATAAACGTGTTTCTAACTCGCTGAATCTAAACATGGATGCACCCTCCTAAGGTGAAAGAAAACATAGGAGAGCAGGCTGAAAGAGACGTTTCTCCTGTGGTTTAGACGCGATGTTACCGAAAATTCTTACGTGCTTGTGTTTGGATGGTAATATATCTTTCTAGATTCTCCAATGAAAGGGTTTCTGACTGCTACATTCTTACATCTATTTAACTCAGTAAGTTGAATATACATCTTGACAGTCATTCTGCTAGATAGCTCCGAATTTGTTTAAGAGCCAGATATTTCTCATTACACCCTGTACTGCTATTCACTCAGGAATGTCCACTCGCAGCTTTTAGAAGAAACGTGTTCTAACTCGCTGATACTAAACGTAGATGCAACTTCGTAAGGTGAATGAACGCACAGCAGAGCAGTTTGAATGAGACGTTTCTCCTGTACTTTACACGTGATCTTACTGCAATTACTTATGTGCCTGTATATGGCTTGTAATATCTCTTTCTAGATTCTCCAAAGAAACGGTTTCTGAACTGTTGTCTTCACACAACTGTTTACCTCTGTAAGATGAATATACACCTTGACAATCATTCTGCTAAATATCTCCGTTTATGTTTTAGATCCAAATATTTCTCATTACACCCTGTATTCCAATTCACTCAGGAATATGCAAACGCAGCTTTTAGAAGAAACGGGTTTCTAACTCGCTGAATCTAAACATAGATGCCACTTCCTAAGGTGAACGAACACACAGCAGAGCAGTTTGAAAGAGACGTTTCTCCTGTGGTTTAGATGCGATATTACCGCTAATTCTTAAGTTCCTGCATATGGCTCGAAATATCTCTTTCCAGATTCTCCAAAAAAGGGTTTTTGAACTATTACATTCACACATCTGTTTAACTCTGTAAGTTGAATATACACCTTCACAATCCTTCTTCTAGATAGCTCCGTTTTTGTTTTAGAGCCAGATACTTCTCATTACACCCTGTACTCACATTCACTCAGCAATATCCAAACGCAACTTTTAGAAGAAACGTGTTTCTAACTCACTGAATCTAAACATAGATGCAACTTCCCAAGGTGAAGGAACACACAGCAAAGCAGTTTGAAACAGGTGTTTCTCCTGTGGTTTAGATGCGATCTTACCGCTAAATCTTATGGGCATGTATATGGCTGGTAATATCTATTTCTATATTCTCCAAAGAAAGGGTTTCTCAACTGCTACATTCACACGTTTCTTTATCTCTGTAAGTTGAATATACACCTTGACAATCATTCTGCTAGATAGCTCCTTTTTTGTTTTAGAGTCAGTTATTTCTAATTACACCCTGAACTCCCATTCACTCAGTAATATTCAAACGCTGCTTTTAGTAGAAACGTGTTTCTACTTCGCTGAAACTAAACATAGATGCAACTTCCTCAGGTGAACGAATGCACGGCAGAGCAGTTTGAAAAAGACGTTTCTACTGTGGTTGGACGCGATGTTACCGCTAATTCTTATGTGCCTGTATATGGCTGTAAATAACTCTTTCTAGATTCTCCAAGGAAAGGGTTTCTAAACTGCAACATTCACACATCTGTTTAAGTCTGTAAGTTGAATATACACCTTGACAATCACTCTGCTAGATATCTCTGTTTTTGTTTTAGAGCCAGATATTTCTCATTACACCCTGTACTCCCATTCAGTCAGGAATATCCAAAAGCAGCTTCTAGAAGAATCGTGTTTCTATCTCGCTGAATGTAAATATAGATGCAGCTTCCTAAGGGGAATGAACACACAGCAGAGCAGTTTGAAAGAGACGTTTCTCCTGTGGTTTAGATGCAATCCTACAGCTACTTCTTATGTGTCTGTATATAGCTGTAAATAGCTCTTTCTAGATTCTCCAATGAAAGTGTTTCTGTAGTGCTACTTTCACACATCTGTATAACTCTGTACGTTGAATACACACCTTGAAATTCATTCTGCCAGATAGGTCCGTTTTTATTTTAGGGCCATGTATTTCTCATTACACCCTTTACTCCCATTCACTCAGGAACAACCAAACACAGCTGTTAGAAGAAACGTGTTTCTAACTTGTTGAATCTAAACATGGATGCAAGTTCCTAACATGAAGTGACACACAGCAGAGCAGTTTGAGAGAGACGTTTCCCCTGTGTTTTTGACGTGATCTTACCGCTAATTCTTATGCGCCTGCATATGGCTGGAAATATCTCTTTCTAGATTCTCCAAAGAAAGGGTTTCTGAAATGCTACATTCACACATCTCTTTAACTCTCTAAGTTGAATATCCACCTTGACAATCACTCTGCTAGATAGTTCCGTTTATGTTTTAGAGCGAGATATTTCTCACTACACCCTGTACCCCCATTCCCTCAGGAATGCCCAAATCCAACTTTTGGAAGAAACGTGTTTCTAACTGGCTGAATCTACACATAGATGCAACTTCCTAAGGTGAACGAACACACAGCAGAGCAGTTTGAAAGAGACGTTTCTCCTATGGTTTAGACGCGATCTTAAAGCTCATTCTTAAGTGCCTGTATATGGCTGGAAATATCGCTTTCTAGATTCTCCAAAAAAGGGTTTCTGAACTGCTACATTCACACATGTGTTTAACTCTGTAAACTGAACACACACCTTTACAATCCTTGTGCTAGATAGCTCCGTTTTTGTTTTAGAGCCAGATATTTCTCATTACACCCTGTACTCCCATTCACTCAGGAATATCCATCCCAGCGTTTATTAGAAACGTGTTTCTACTGTCTGAATCTAAACATAGATGCAACTTCCTAAGTTGAACAATCACACAGCAGAGCAGTTTCGCAGACAAGTTTTTCCTAGTGTTAAGACGAGATCTTACCGTTGATTCTTATGCGCCTGTATATGGCTGGAAATATCTCTTTCTAGATTCTCCAAAGAAAGGGTTTCTGAACTGCTACATTCACATATCTGTTTAACTCTGTAAGTTGAATATACTCCTTGACAATCCTTCTGCTAGATAGCTCCGTTTTTTTCTTAGACACAGTTATTTCTCATTACACCCTGTACTCCCATTGACTCAGGAATATACATAAACAGCTTTTAGAAGAAACGTGATTCTAACTCGCTGAATCTAAACATGGATGCAACTTCCTAAGATGAAGTGACACGCAGCAAAGCAGCTTCAAAGAGAGGTTTCTCCTGTGGTTCAGACGCGATCTTACCGATATATCTTATGTTCCTGTATATACCTGGAAATATCGCGTTCTAGATTCTCCAAAAAAGGGTTTCTGAACTGCTGCATTCACACATCTGCTTAATTCTGTAAATTGAATATACACCTTCACAATCCATCTGGTAGATAGCTCCGTTTTTGTTTCAGACAAGGATATTTCTTTTACACCCTTTACTGCCATTCACTCAGGAATATCCAAACGCAGCCTTTAGAAGAAATGTGTTTCTAACTCTCTGAATCTAAAAATACATGCAACCTCCTAAGGTGAACGAACACACAGCAGAGCAGTATGAAAGAGACATTTCCCCTTTGGTTTAGACGCGATCTTACCTCTAAATCTTAAGTGCCTGTATATGGCTGCAAATATCTCTGTCTAGATTCTCCCAAAAAAGGGTTTTTGAACTGAAACATTCACACATCAGTTTACCTCTGTAAGTTGAATATACACTTTGACAATCATTCTGCTAGATAGCTCCGTTTTTATTTTAGATCCAGATATTTCTCATTACACCCTGTAATCCCATTCACTCAGGAATATCCAACCCCAGCGTTTATTAGAAACGTGTTTCTACCCTCTGAATCTAAACATAGATGCAACATCCTAAGTTGAACAAACACACAGCAGAGCAGTTTCGCAGGCACGTTTTTCCTTGGGTTAAGACGGGATCTTACCGCTAATTCTTAAGCGCCTGTATATGGCTGGAAATATCTCTTCCTATATTCTCCAAAGAAACGGTTTCTGAACTGCTACATTCACACATCTGTTTAACTCTGTAAGTTGAATATACACCTTGACAATCATTGTGATAGATAGCTCCGTTTTTCTTTTAGACACAGATATTTCTCATTGCACCCTGTACTCCCATTGACTCAGGAATATACATAAACAGCTTTTCGAAGAAACGTGTTTCTAACTCGCTGAATCTAAATATAGATGCAACTTCCTAAGATGAAGTGAAACGCAGCAGAGTAGCTTGAAAGAGACGTTCCTCCTGTGGTTCAGACGCGACGTTACCGCTAATTGTTAAGCGCCTCTATATGGCTGGAAATATCTCTTTATAGATTCTCCAAAGAAAGGGTTTCTGAACTGCTAGATTCACACATCTGTTTTACTCTGTAAGTTGAAGAAACACCTTGACAATCATTCTGCTAGATAGCTCCGTTTTTGTTTCAGAGCCAGATATTTCTCATTACACTCTGTACTCCAATCCACTCAGAAATATCCAAACGGAGCTTTTAGAAGAAACGTGTTTCTAACTCGATGAATCTAAACATAGATGTAACTTCCTAAAGTTAACGAACACACAGCAGACCATTTTCAAAGAGACTTTTCTCCTTTGATTTAGACGCGATCTTACCGCTAATTTTTATATGCCTGTATATGGCTGGAAATATCTCTTTCTAGTTTCTCCAAAGAAAGGGTTTCTGAACTGCTACATTCAGACATATGTTTACCTCTATAAGGTGAATATACGCCTTGACAATTATTCTGCTAGATAGCTCCGTTTTTGTTTTAGAGCCAGAGATCTCTCATTACACCCTATACTGCCATTCACTCAGAAATATCAAAACGCAGCTTTTAGAAGAAACGTGTCTGTAACTCGCTGAATCTAAATATAGATGTAACTTCCTAAGTTAAACGAACACACAGCAGAGCTGTTTGATAGAGACGTTTCTCCTTTGGTTTAGACGCGAGCTTTCCCCTAATTCTTATGTTCCTGTATATGGCTGGAAATATCTCTTTCTAGTTTCTCCAAAGAAAGGGTTTCGGAACTTTTACTTTCACACATCTGTTTAACTCTGTAAGTTGAATCTTCACCTTGACAGTCATTCTGATTGATACCTCCGTATTTGTTGTAGAGCCAGATATTACTCACTACACTCTATACTCCCACTCATTCAGGAATATCCATATGCAGCTTTTTTTTTTTTTTTTTTTTTTTTTTTTTGAGACGGAGTTTCACTCTAGTTACCCAGGCTGGAGTGCAATGGCGCGATCTCGGCTCACCGCAACCTCCGTCTCCCGGGTTCAGGCAATTCTCCTGCCTCAGCCTCCTGAGTAGCTGGGATTACAGGCACGCACCACCATGCCCAGCTAATTTTTTGTAGTTTTAGTAGAGACGGGGTTTCACCATGTTGACCAGGATGGTCTTGATCTCTTGACCTCGTGATCCACCCGCCTCGGCCTCCCAAAGTGCTGGGATTACAGGCTTGAGCCACCGCGCCCGGCCCCATACGCAGCTTTTATAAGAAACGTGTTTCTAACTAGCTGAATCTAAACTTAGATGCAACTTTCTAAGGTGAACGAACACACAGCAGAGTAGTTGGAAAGAGACGTTTCTCCTGTGGTTTAGACGCGATGTTACCGCTAATTCTCATGTGTCTGTATATGTCTGGAAGTATCTCTTTGTAGATTCTCCAATGAAAGGGTTTCTGAACTGCTACATTCACACATCTGTTTATCTCTGTAAGTTAAATGTACACATTGATCATCATTCTACTAGATAGCTCCGTTTTTGTTTTAGAGCCAGATATTTCTCATTACGCCCTATACACAAATTCACTCAGGAATATACAAAAGCACCTTATAGAAGAAACAGGTTTCTAACTCGCTGAATACAAACATAGATGCAACTTCCTAAGGGGAACGAACACAAAGCAGAGCAGTTTGAAAGAGTAGTTTCGCCTGTGGTTTAGATACGATCTTACCGTTAATTCTTATGTGCCTGTATAAGGCTGGAAATATCTCTTTCTAGATTCTCCAAAGAAAGGGTTTCTGAAGTGCAAGATTCACACATCTGTTTACCTCTATAAGTTGAATACATAGCTTGACAATCATTCTGCTAGATAGCTCCCTTTTTGTTTGAGAGCCAGATATTTCTCATTAGACCCTGTAATCCCATTCACTCATGAATATCAAAATGCAGGTTTTAGAAGAAACGTGTTTCTAACTCGGTGAATCTAAACATAGATGCAACTTCCTAAGGTGACGTGACACACAGCAAAGCAGATTGAAAGAACGTTTCTCCTGTTGTTTAGACGTGATCTTACCGCTATTGGCTGTATATGGCTTGAAATATCTCTTTCTAGATTCCCCAAATAAAGGGTTTCTAAACTGCTACGTTCACACATCTGTTTACCTCTGTAAGTTGAATATACACCTTGACAATAATTCTGCTATATACCTCCGTTTATGTTTTAGAGCCAGGTATTTCTCATTGCACCCTATACTCCCATTCACTCAGGAATATCCTAACGCAGCTTTTAGAAGAAACGTGTTTCTCACTTGCTTAATCTAAACATTGATGCAACTTCCTAAGGTGAACGAACACTCAGCAGAGCATTTTGAAAGAGACACTTCTCCTGTGGTTTAGACGCGATCTTACCGCTGATTCTTATGTTGCTGTATGTGGCTGAAATATCTCTTTCTAGATGCTACAAAGAAAGGGTTTTTAACTGCCACATTCACACATCTGTTTATCTCTGTAAGTTGAATATACACCCTAACAATCATTATGCTAGATATCTCCTTTTAATTTTTAGAGCCAGGTATTTCTCATAGATGCAGCTTCCTAAGGGGAATGAACACACAGCAGAGCAGTTTGAAAGAGACGTTTCTCCTGTGGATTAGACGCGATCTTACAGATTATTCTTACGTGCCTGTATATGGCTGGAAATATCTTTTTCTAGATTCTCCAAAGAAAGAGTTTCTGAACTATTACATTCACACATCGGTTTATCTCTGCAAGTTGAATATGCACCTTGACAATCTTTCTGCTAGATAGCTTTGTTCTTCTTCTAGAGCCAGATAATTCTCATTACACCCTTTACTCCCTTTCACTCAGGAATATCCAAACGCAGCTTTTAGAAGAAACGTGTTTCTAACTTGTTGACTCTAAACATGTATGCAACTTCCTAAGGTGAAGTGACACAGAGCAGAGCTGGTTGAAAGAGACTTTTTCCTGTGTTTTTGACGTAATCTTACTGCTAATTCTTATGTGCCTGTACATGGCTGGAAATATCTCTTACTACATTCTCCAAAGAAAGGGTTTCTGAACTGCTACATTCACACATCTCTTTAACTCTGTAAGTTGAATATACTCCTCGACAGTCATTCTGCCATATAGCTCCCTTTTTGTTTCAGATCCAGATATTTCTCATTACACCCTGTGCTCCCATTCACTCAGGAATATCCAAACGCAGCTTTTAGAAGAAACATGTTTCTAACTCACTGAATCTAAGCATGGATGCAACTCCCTATGCCGAAGTGATACACAGCAGAGCAGTTTGAAAGAGACGTTTCTCCTGTGGTTTAGACGCAATCTTACCGCTAATTCCTATCTGCCTGTATGTGGCTGGAAATATCTCTTTCTAGATTCTCCAAAGAAGGAGTTACTGAACCGCAACATTCCCAAGTCTGTTTAACTCTGTAAGGTGAATACATGCCTTGACAATCATTCTGCTAGATAGCTCCATTTTTTTATTAATCCAGATATTTCTCATTACACCCTGTACTCCCATTCACTCAGGAATATCCAAACGCAGCTTTTAGAAGACACGTGTTTCTAACTCGCTGAATCTAAACATAGATGCACCTTCCTAAGGTGTACGAACACACAGCAGAGGAGTTTCAAGGAGACGTTTCTCATTTGGTTTAGACACGCTCTTACCGCTAATTCTGATGTGTCTGTAGATGGCTGGAAATATCTCCTTCTAGATTCCCCAAAGAAAGGGTTTATGAAGTGCTACATTCACAAATCTGCTTAACACTGTAAGTTGAATGTACACCTTGACAATCATTCTACTAGATAGCTCAGTTTTTGTATTAGATCCAGATATTTCTCATTACACCCTGAACTCCAGTTCACTCAGCAATATCCAAACGCAGCGTTTAGAATGAACGTGTTTGCAACTCGCTGAATCTAAACATAGATGCAAAGTCCTAAGGTGAACGAACTCAGGCAGAGTTGTTAGAAAGAGACGTCTCTCCTGTGGTTTATACGCGATCTTACCGTTAATTCTTATGTGCCTGCATATGGCTGGCAGCAACTCTTTCCAGATTCTCCAAAAAAAGGGTTTCTGAACTGATACATTGACACATCTGTTTAACTCTGTAACTTGAATATACACCTTGACAATCATTCTGCCAGATAGCTCCGTTTTTGTTTTAGAGCCAGATATTTCTCATTACACATTGTACTCCCAATAACTCATGAAAATCCAAACGCAGCTTTTGCAAGAAACGTTTTTGCTTCTCGCTGAATCTAAATATAGATGCTACTTTCTAAGGTAAACGAACACACAGAAGAGCAGTTTGAAAGAGACGTTTCTCCTGTTGTTTAGACCCGATGTTACCACCAATTCTTATGAGCCTGTATCGGACTGGAAATATCTCTTTCCAGATTCTCCAAAGAAATGGTTTCTGAACGGCTACATTCACACATGTGTTTAACTCTGTAAGTTGAATATACAGCTTGCTAATCATTCTGCTACATAGCTCCGTTTTTGTTTTAGAGCCAGATATTTCTCATTACACCCTATACACCCATTCACTCAGGAATATCCAAACGCAGCTTTAAGAAGAAACGTGTTTTTATCTCGCTGAATCTAAACATAGACACAACTTCCTAAGGTGAACGATCACACATCAGAGTAGTTTGTAAGAGACGATTCTCTTGTAGCTTAGACACGATCTTACAGCTAATTCTTATGAGCCTGTATATGGCTGGAAATATCTCTTTCCAGATTCTCCAAAGAAAGTGTTTCTGAACTGCTACATTCACACATCTGTTTAATTCTGTATGTTGAATATACACTTAACAATCATTCTGCTACATAGCTCCGTTTTTGTTTTAGAGCCAGATATTTCTCATTACACCCTATACTCCCATTCACTCAGTAATATCCCAACGCAGCTTTTTCAAGAAACGTTTTTCTAACTCGCTGAATCTAATCATAGATGCGACTTCCTAATGTGAATGAACGCACAGCAGAGCAGTTTGAAGGAAACGTTTCTCCTGTGGTTTAGACTCGATCTTACTGCTAATTCTTTTTTTTTCCCCCATTTATTTATTTTATTGCATTTTAGGTTTTGGGGTACATGTGAAGAACATGCAAAATTGTTGCATAGGAACACACGTGGCAGTGTGATTTGCTGCCTTCCTCCCCATCACCTACATCTGGCATTTCTCCCCTTGCTATCTCTCCCCAGCTCCCCACTCCCCACCGTCCCTCCCCTATTTCCCCCCAACTGACCCCAGTGTGTAGCGCTCCCCTCCCTGTGTCCATGTGTTTTCATTGTTCAGCACCCGCCTATGAGTGAGAACATGCGGTGTTTGATCTTCTGCTCTCCTGTCAGTTTGCTGAGAATGATGGTTTCCAGGTTCATCCATGTCCCT
>NW_022439216.1:0-10324 GCF_009761245.1 Sapajus apella
TCTCATGGCAGGCTGCCTGGGGCCTGTTCAGCTGCAGAGGAAACCACAGAGGGGGAAGAGGTAAGAAAAGAGAACGAGCTTGAGCAAGTAGCCCTTCACACTGTCTTTCACTTCAGGGGCAGGGTCAGCAAGTTACCACTGGGGAGACAGGCCACCATTCTAGAGAAAGCCATTCAGCTCTTTTATCCCCTCCCAGCCCCTACAGTACTATGCACACTCAATAAGTAATTGCAAAAGAAATAAAGGTACAACCTCACTCTGTAATGTTCCTGAAAATGTATTAGAAAGTCCCCCTCCCTGTGGGCACAGCCAGCTTGGTGTTCACACACACACCCTTCCCTGACACTTACCTGCTTCCCTGGGTATACAGCTCAGCCCCAGGTGTCCTTGGTCATCCGTGTCAGCCTATGGTCTGGTGCATAAATCACCCTCTTACAGCAAGTCTGGGCTACGCCCTTTCTAGTACAGTGGCTTTCTTCTGTCATTACCCAATATAATAAGTATTTAAAACAGCCCTCATCATTCTTGGGCTCTTCTAAGGTTAGCTACCTCTGACCTGAATTCCAGTGCACTCACAACTGTACTTTTTTTCTGTGAAAGGCTGCCAAATGCTTGTTTCTTTGGAAGGAGATGAGTGGGATATCCCCAACTCCGTATTCTTGCTCTCAAATTTCATTTTAAAGAGAAACACTAAATCACACAATCAAAAAGTTCAATGAACTTCAAGTACAATTATCTGAAAAATATCCAAATGTAGGCTTATCAAAATCAGATGACCAAAGCCAAAGTCAAACAGAGAATCTTCAAAGCTGAAATAGAAAAGTGATACTATGTATTCAAGGGATCCCCAATGAGATCAACAGTGAATTCTATGAATGCCAGCAGGCTCTGCAATGACATGTGCAAAGTATTAGAAAAAAAATCTTGCAACTACGAATTTGTTGTCCTGCAAAACTATCCTTCACACATGGCAGATCTGTAGTGTTACAAAAACAAAGGGAGTCATTCAGTCTGAAGCGAAAGGCACTAGAGAGTCAATGAAATCTATATGAACAAATTAAGAGCACAAGTAAGGCTAATTAGCCAGATAAATATAAGGAACAATATTAATGTTTTTATTTATTTATAGTAAATTTTTCCCCTTAGATTACCTAAAATAAGCTTACTTGACACAAAAATTGTGCTAATGAATACACAAGGTAAAAGATGTAATTTATATGACAATAACAGTACAAGAAGAAACACAACTGTGTAATCAATGTATTTGTATTAATTTAAATTAAATGGATATTAAACCAATAAGGAATGTATAAATAAAGATATTAATTATATTCCCCAAAAATAAATCATATTATGAAGCGGTACTAAAAACAATGGTATGATAAAAATTAGATAACTAGTTAGTAGAAAAATTTCTAGGCTGGGTACAATGGCTCACACCTGTAATCCCAGCACTTTGGGAGGCCGAGGAAGGTGGATAACCTGAGATCAGGTGTTTGAGAGCAGCCTGGCCAATAAGGCAAAACCCCGTCTCTACTAAAGAAACAAAAATTAGCCGGGGGTGCTGGCACACACCTGTAATCCTAGCTACTCAAGAATCTGAGGCAGGAGAATCACTTGAACCTGGGAGACAGACATTGCAGTGAGCCGAGATTGAGCCACTGCACTCCAGCCTGGGCCGCAGAGCAAGACTGTATCTCAAAAAAATAAAAAGATTAAGTAAATAGAAAAATTTCTAGAAAGACATAAACTATAAAAACTGACTCAAGAAGATATAAAAAATTTAGGTAAACCTGTAACAATTAAGAGAATGAATTAGCAATCAAAACACTCCAACGAAGTAAAAACAGAATGGCTTCACTGTGGTACTAAGCCAAATGTCTAATTAAAAACTAAGAAAGATCCTTCACAAATTCTTCTAGAAAATAGAATAAAAGTTGATATTGGCAACTCATTCTATAAAGCTAAAATTACACTGACACCAAAATCAGACAAAGATATCAAAAGTAAACTACAGGTTAATATTCTTTATGACTATACATGCAAAAATCCTCAACAAAATACTGCCAAACTACATCCACCATCGTATAAAAAATTATACAACACAACCAAGTGGGATTTATCCCAAGAACACAGGATGGTTCAATATAGAAAAATCAATTAATATAATAAAAGATATTAACAGATATAAAGGGGGGTTGAAATAGATGATCACTTCAGTAGAGCAAAGTAGTATTTGACAAAATCCAACACTTTTTCATGAAGAAAAACCACTGAAAATGCAGGAACTGAGGAGAATTTCCTCGACCTGATAAAGGACATTTATAAAAAATAGGCAACTAACATCATATGTAATCGTGAATAGCAGAAAGCTTTCCCCCTAAATTTAGTAACAAGACAAGGGCGTCTGGTTGCAACATTTGAATTCCACATTGTACTGTGGTTTCTAGCCAGAACAATTAAGTAAAAAGAAAAAAACAGAAGTTGCCCAGATTTAAAAGGAAAATTAAAACTATTTCTATTTAAAATGACATCATCTCACACACAGAAAATTCAAAGGAATTCACAAGAAACTATTAGAGCTAACAAGTTCAGCATGGTTGCAAAATGAAAGATCAATACGCAAAAAATACTTATAGTTTTATAGGCTAGCAATGAGCAATCAAAAAATAAAGTAAGAAACAATTTTATTACAATAGGATTAAAAAGAAAAAGTGCTTAAGAATAAATTATTAAGACAAGTGCAAGACAAGTACACCAAAAAATGCAAAATATTGTTGAAATAGGTTAAAGAGGACTGAAATAAATGGAAAAACATACCATACTTAAGAAGGAGAAGATTTCATATTGCTAAGATGCCAATATTTTCCAAATTATTCTACCAACTCCATGCAATTCCTACCAAAGTCCAGCTGGATTTTTTGCAGGAATTGACAAAGTAGTCCTGAAATTACCATGGAAATGCCACAGGATAGCAACAAAACATAAAATAATCCTGTGGACTCACACTCCCTCCAGTACTGTCCCATTTTTTGCACCCTCTTGTAGCAAATATTTTTCAAAATAATTATGTTTTCTGGTTCCAACCCCCTCCTCTCCTCTCTTTATCTCTTTTATAAATTGAAATCTAATTCACATACCATAAAATTCATGATTATAAAGGGTACAATTCAGTCCTTTTCAGTATATTTGCAAGGTTGTACAATCATTGCCGCTTTTTAATTTCAGACATTTTCATCTCTCCAAAAAGAATCCCATACCCATTAGTAGTCGTTTCCATTTTCTTCTCCTAAACCACCTGGCAACCATTAATCTGCTTTTTGTGTGTATGGATTTGCCTTTTGTGGACACTTTACATAACCAGAATCATACAATATGTGACCTTTTGTGTCTGGCTTCTCTCACTTATCCTAATATTCTTGAGATTTATTCATGTTGTAGCATGTATCAGTATGTCATTCTTTTTGTGGCTAAATAATATTCCATTGTATAAATGTACCACAACTTGTTTGTTAAGTTTTATTTTATTTTTATTATAGAGATGAGGTCTCACTAGGTTACCCAGTCTGGTGTCAAACTCCTGGGCTCAAGTGAAATTCTCAAATTGGCCTTCCAAAATGAAAGGATTGCAGGCATGAGCCACCACGTCCAGCCAACAACTTGTTTATTGATTGATTAGTTGGTGGAATTTGTGTTGTATCTAATTTTAGGCTATTATAGATAACTCTGCTATGAACATTCATGTACATGTATATTTTGCATAGATATATGTTTGATTAGTTTTCATTTCTCTTATATATACCTGGGAATAGAACTGCTGGGTCATATAGCCATCATCACTCTCTTGCATGACTGGAGTAGCCTCACAGTCTTGCTTCTGTTTTTAGCACCTTAAGGTTACTCATAAAATAGCAATCAGAGTAATTCTTTGAAATATGTAGATTATATTGTATTACTTACTCCTTAGCCCATAGCTATAACCTACATGACTCCTACCATGGCTTCCATTTTACCTGCAAGGCCCTGCATTATCTAACCAGATCCCCCACATCTCCTCTGCCCTTATTCTACTCTGCTATTCTTTCAACAGACAAGTCATGTTCCTGCCTCAAGGCCGTTGCTTCTACCTGAAATTCTCTTCCTCCAGGTATCTGCTTGTCTTATTTCCTGACTTTCAGGTTTTTGCGCAAATGTTATCTTAGTAGAGTCTACCCTGACCACTCTGTGTAAAACTGCAACCTCCTCCTGCCGCCCTTTTCCTTCCTCCTTGATCTACGTTCATTCACAGCACTTGTTATAGGAACGTAAAGCAGGGTGCATTTAGTCTGGGTTGCAGGGACATGGATGAAGCTGGAAACCATCATTCTCAGCAAACTAGCACAAGAACAGAAAACCAAACACTGCATGTTCTCACTTATAAGTGGGAGTTGAACAATGAGAACATGTGGACACCGGGAGGGGAACATCACACACTAGGGCCAGTTTGCGAGTGGAGGGATAGGGGAGGGATTGCATTAGGAGAAATACCTAATGTAGTTGACGAGTTGATGGGTGCAACAAACCACCATGGCACGTGTATACCTATGTAAGAAACCTACACATTCTGCACGTGTATCCCAGAACTTAAAGTATAATAATAAACAAACAAAGAAACAACAACAACAAAAAAACATCAGCCAATGAGGACTGAAAGAGTAAGTACCTGCTAGCATATGGATGCCTTTGTTATTCTCAGGAAACTGCAACCGTGATGAGTCAATGAATTCATCCAAGACTCATAGCTAATTAAGTGGCAGAACTGGGATGCAAACTAAAAGTTTGGCTCTTCACCACTACATTTTACTGGTTAGATCAATTATACTCTCTCCACATCATGGAGTACTGTTTAACAATAAGGATAAATTACATTTTTATGTGTGTAAATGGGAAGCTGTCTGTGAAATATTCCATACTATACATGGAACAGCGTGTATAGTATTATCCAGATATTACAAATATATATTCACATCTGTTTTTCTTGGCTTAAAGGAAATCTAAAAGTTGCAAAACAGTTCGAACTGGTTATCTTCCGAGATCTATCACTTTCTCCATATTATTATATTCTTTGTAACACTTAGAAAAAAAGATCACTGTTAAAACTTTTGGGCAAGGCAAATGACAGGATCAGAGTTGTGCTTCAAAAAGATTAAATCACAGGTAAGACAACAGGAATATTATCATCTTGGAAACCACTGAAAGCATGTATTCTGGCTTTCACTTTCTATTGTGTTGAAATGACCTGTTCAAAGTCTTTACTGAAATCACCCCCAAACATCTCTGGATCTTTCTAAACAGTATCAGCAAAGTGAAAAATGTGGTTTATCTGATCCACATGTGAAATTTTTGTGAATTTCTCACAACCTTGGCTGTTTATCAGACCACTTGCAGAGCTTTTAAAAACAAATGCCCGGATCCTATCCCAAAAGTAGGTATCATCTGTAATTTTTTTAAATGTTAAAAGGAAATTCTGACACACAGTCAGGATTGAAAAGTAAAAACTTCAGCATGTTGGGGTATTTGTAAAATTCAAATGGTCATGTTCGTGGCAAGGAGAGGCTGTGAAGTTCGTCTTCTGAGATGGTCCTTAGTGTGTTCTCCATGTATAGCATAGCAAATGTTGGTTGAGTGAAGGGCAGAATGAATGATGAGAGCCCACAGGTTGGCACTTCTGTGATGTACTCACAAGGATTGAGAGTCTGAGCCTGATCCCCAAAAGCTGTATCTCCTCTATTTTCCAGAACTGACATAACTTGGGGAAACAAAGTCTTGCTGACAAGTGCCATAAGACACAAACAGAGAAAACCACGTTGCTTATTTATTAATTGACAGTAAGAAGTACACTTGTCAAGTAGACAGAAGGGTATTCTTTTTAGCCTGACCAGTCATCTTCCCAAAGACAGGCCAGATGGGAAACTAAGACGACCACGGGCTACTTGCAGAGCTACAAGTCAGGGCAGGTGAGAAGATGCAGGTGGTGTGGATTCCATCAGCTTTCTGGAGTGTGAGTTCTTCATCCCATAGGAGGATTTCCCTGCCTGAAGCCTGGAATTCTCCTTCCTCTATCTCTGTCATTTATCTTTCTTTATGCTCTATTTCTTACTAACACTCCACCTATACCCCCAGATCGACATATTGTTTCTTTGGTCATGTTCATCTATGAGACTAAGTCTTGTCCTGGTATGTGAGCTGGAATCTCTATACCTATCCTGTGATCTAAGTAGGTGGCTTTGCATTTACTTTCCAGAAACAAAAAAACACGGTCACTTCATCTCCCTCATTTTTAAGTTCTAGCTGAGGGTGTAGAGGGAGAGAACATCACTTAATACAGTGCATACTGCCAGCTGAGACACCAAACTACACTGGTAAACAGACCCGACAGGAAAAACTGGACTCGTGAATGGGATTCTATAGCTCACAAGGTTAGAATCTTCACCTAGTTAAACATTTAGCCTTTCAGCAAGATTCTCTCATATTTAAGACAGAAAAACAAAACAAAAACTCTAAGAGAATGTAACATATAATATCTATTAAAGAGTCATTATAAAATAACATATTTATGGAAAAATATACATCAGTAAAGTTAATTTACTTCAAAAAACAACACAGAAAATGTAAAGCTTACATAAGTATCATTACTGGTGGACTGCATCAAACTTTTAAATAATTGCTAGTTCCTGTGCTAACAAATAAGTTTCAAAGATTAGCAGAAGTTAGAAAGGTTTATTTGTGACTTGGAACACTTGACAAATCACGGAAAGATGAAATAAAGTCCTGTCAAATTTTCTAGATCATTGTGCCCAGATTTATGGTCAAACATTCCTCTGGATGTTTCTGGGTGGATGTCTGGGGATGAGATTAGCATTTAAATCCGTGGATTTTGAATAGAGCAGACTGTAATGTTTGGAGGCTTCATTCAATCAACTGAAGCCTTTGATAGAACAAAAGGCTGACCACCCTGAGCAAGAAAACTTCTCTAGGAAATTGCCTTCAGACTTTATCTGCAACGTCACCTCTTCCTGGTTTTCTAGCACACTGCATTTAGACTCAAACTACAAGTATTTCCTGATTCTCCAGCCTCATGGACTCTTGTAACATGTTTTGAACTCACTAAGCCTCCACAATCACATGAGCCAATATGTAAAATGTGTGTGTGTGTGTGTGTGTGTGTGTGTGTGTGTGTGTGTGTGTACAATTGGTTTTGTTTCTCTAGAGAACCAGTCAAATACAACGATTTCTTAAAATCTAAGACTGTGTCATTGGAAGGAAATTCACCAGGAGTCCTACGCTCTCCTATACTTCTAGCACCCTACCAGTGTCAGGGCCTGTGCACATGCTTCACCAGTGACAGAAACCTGACTGTGTCCCAAAGCTTCTATCCTTTTTTGGGGATGACCTGAACTACGGAAAACTCTTTTAACATAACGAGTCAAGACCTGCCCCGCTCTGTATTCTTCCTCTAATACTAGTTTCCATCTGGAGGTCAATTCTTACGAATATGACTCCTCATTCACTCAGTGATTCTTTAAGTGCTGTCAGAGCAGAGCAGAGGTAAGTGCCTGGTATAGCTCTTCTTTTCTTTCCTAAAAATCCTGATTTATCTTCTTCGGCATAGTTTCCTAGAATATGCGCCAACCGTGGTGTCTGTAGATGTTTTCCCCTGGTATGGTCCTAGGGGTTGAGAAGGTTGAATATTTCCTGAACACACTGCACCCTCGAACTCCTGGGAAAGAAGCATCCCCAGAGCTGAGCACACTCACATTTCTTGCACTTTGTAAAGCCCAGCAGACTTCTCCAAGATCTAAGGTGACAGTTTTCTTATCCCTGAAGTTTCTGACCACACACAGAAGGCTGGCATTGCACTGGCTCAGGCTTAGGCAAGCTCATAGCCAAGGTCCAGGGGCTGGTGCCTGATCCTGGTGTTCCAGCTTCTTGCGGAGGCCATTGCTCTCCCAGGTCACATTCAGATCCTCTGCGGTCCCTAGAGAATTGGCCTCCACTGTCATGTTGCACCAGCCAGCTGTGAAGGACGGCAACTCAGCCAGGTTCTAAGAAGGAAGGGAACATCAGATTTATTATTGCATTTGAAGAGTATATTCTTTGTCTATGATTTCAATACTTTCAAAGCATCCTTCTAGCCAGACACGGCATTTTGCAGCCAATGAAGCTGAGGCTTGAAAAACTAAAACAGTTTACTCCAAGTCATATACTGAGAAAACCCAAGATTTAGGGAAGAAAACATAGCTGAGCCTTTCAGCTCTCTCCATCTTCTGTACACTTGCCCACACCACACAGATGAATTCATATTTGTTTTTTCTCTACGCATATCCTCAGATCCTTCACAAACCCTAAAGCACTTAGAAGGTACAATGAAACCTCTTAGGAAATAAATTCCCCTTGCAAAATCTGCAAGGCAGTTTCTGGAAACTCGTTGTAACACTCTTAAGCTCTCATTTATACTTAACATAAAAAGTGAAGATTTGAAAATAAGAGGAAGAGATTTCATCTGGAGAAAGCCATGCCATGAATCCCCTCCCACCACCAGTGTCTGCCCCTCACCTCAAGCCTGGTGAGAGGAGTGCCAATGAGACCATTCAGAGAGTTTGGTGCATGTGCATTTGACTCCTCAATGAGGATGCAGTTTCCCCACTGACAGTCCTGACTCTACAGCCATAGACTGTTTCAGCAGCATCTCTTTCCTTGAGTTTCTCAGGTGTAAGTCAGGCACCTGTCCAGTGCATCTCCAAGCTGCATCAAAGAACCAGGGGCCAAAGAGAAAGAACAAATGTCCACCCTGAGAGTGCATTACATGTGAGAAAGTAGATGACAGATGCTCAGCATAGGAAAGGAGGGAGCTCCAAGAATCCTCTGAAAATGCTACATGACAGAAAGGGTAAACCTAAACATTATCAAGCCTAGAGCACCAACTACATATTAACCACAATAGGAGTAGTCAGGGAAAGGCTTTCCTGTTATCTCCTCCAAGAGTTGCAACCACTTCACATGAAGTCTGTTCAAACATTCTAATTGTCATTGACAGTAAGGAGTTTGAGACATTGTCTTTTCTAACCATGTCACACACTCATGTGCCTATGTTCGTGGGTTTCCATGCAGTGTTGTGCCAAAAAACCCAGTCCCTTTTGCCAATCTTTATTATAAGTAAATTAAGGGAACATCAATCACCTTAGGCACTTCAAGGACTGGCTTCTCGTAGTCATCTTTGCTCTCTGGCTTTTAAAATGTCCTCAAAGGAGGATGAATAAACTGATCATTTTAAGGCTCTTCAATATTGGAGAACTAGCAGTGACTCATATTGCTCCACCCAATGCCCAAAAGTGCTACTTTAAGACTCTTATTCTGACTTCATTAAAGTTCTTTTTATTCTTCCCACATCTTAGTAACCACTTAGAGAGTTCCACCCTCCTAGAGTGCCTTCACCCACCACAACTCTCCTATTTTATCCTGTTCTCTTTCTAATCTTTTTCTTGTCTGTTGTTCAAGCCAAGCTCTTCTATTTGGTAGTGGCCCTGGGGCTAGGGACTGTGGCTGAGACCTTTAAGCCTGGCTCAGAACCAGGATCTACCCCAGGTGCTTTACTTTTGTTATGCTTTTTCCAGTTGGGAGTGGCCCTGAGGCAAGTCACTACAGCTTGGACCACTCAGAATCTAAGCTTCACCTGATATCAGAATCCACTCTAATATTCAACTTGGCTTTCATTTGAGCTGTGACAGATAAAAATAACCAGCAGATTGTATATTTAGCCTTTTTCTTGGTACTTTGCATTTCCTTTTGCATCCAGTGAGCCTCCAACTCAGAAGCTGAATCCATCACTTCTAAATTCTATTAGCAACTTTTGGATAACCCTGTTGCCATGCAGGAATCAACAATTTCTTTTCCCCTGCCCTTTCATTCTCCCTCCTCCCAAACCACATGTTTTATTGAGTGAGGGTCATTCTAGTCAATTCACTTCTGATGCCAAATATAAGAGTGGGCCTGCTACAAACTTTGTGTACTTAAGGCTTTTATCAAGGTCTACACGAGCCCTCTCTTACTTCTGACACAACCTACAAGTTCAGGGAATTCCCATAGCACCCTGAAATTCAGGATTAGCTAAAAGGTTTCTAAGAACTCACTGAAGCTACTGCACTGTTGACTACTCTTTCTTAGTCTTCACTTTCTGCTTGTGTAGAGCCCCAAGGCCACCAGCTGATGAGAGGTTAAGGTCCTCTCAGATTTTTCCTAGGCAGGTGTGCAGACCTAGAAATGCACCCAACTTCACAATTGCATG
>NW_022439217.1:0-10324 GCF_009761245.1 Sapajus apella
CAGGAGGCCGAGGCAGGAGAATTGCCTGAACCCAGGAGGCGGAGGTTGCGGTGAGCCGAGATTGCGCCATTGCACTCCAGCCTGGGTTCAGGCAATTCTCCTGCCTCGGCCTCCTGAGTAGCTGGGATTACAGGCACGCGCCACCATGCCCAGCTGATTTTTTTTTTTGTATTTTTAGTAGAGACGGGGTTTCACCATGTTGACCAGGATGGTGTCGATCTCTTGACCTTGTGATCCACCCACCTCGGCCTCCCAAAGTGTTGGGATTACAGGCGTGAGCCACCGCGCCCGGACCAGCCTTTTTTTTTAATTGTCCTCCCTCCCTCCCTCCCTCCCTCCCTCCTTTCCTTTTTTCCTTTCTTTTTCTCTCTCTTTCTTCCTTCCTTCCTTCTTTCTTTCTTTCCTTTCTCTCTTCTTTCTTTCTTTCCTTTCTCTCTCTCTTCTCTCTCTCTCTCTCTCTCTCTTTCTTTCTTTTTTTGACAGGGTCATATTTTGTTGCCCAGGCTGGAGTGCAGTGGTAGGACCTTGGCTCACTTCAACCTCTGCCTCCCTGGTTCAAGCAATTCTCCTGCCTCAGCCTCTTGAATAGTTAGGATCACCATGCACAGCTAATTTTTGTATTTTAGTAGAGATGGGGGGGTTCACCATGGTGGCCAGGCCGGTCTCCCAAAATGCTGAGATTACAGACATGAGTCACCTTGCCCAACCGCCTTTCCATTTTTCAATCTGTAAAATCCCAGCTCTGAATATAACATGTGAAGAAAATAAGTAGTTAGGTAAAAATGGGGAGGGCAGGCCGGGCGCGGTGGCTCAAGCCTGTAATCCCAGCACTTTGGGAGGCCGAGGCGGGTGGATCACGAGGTCAAGAGATCGAGACCATCCTGGTCAGCATGGTGAAACCCCGTCTCTACTAAAAATACAAAACATTAGCTGGGCATGGTGGCGCGTGCCTGTAATCCCAGCTACTCAGGAGGCTGAGGCAGGAGAATTGCCTGAACCCAGGAAGCGGAGGTTGCGGTGAGCCGAGATTGCGCCATTGCACTCCAGCCTGGGTAACATGAGTGAAACTCCGTCTCAAAAAAAAAAAAAAAAAATCATATTACTTCTTAAAATCTTGATAGTGTTTTATCACACTATTGGTCCCAACTCATTAGTGAGCCACGAAATCAATTTTGTGGGTCTGACTAGCATTCTTGTTCTCACTGGAATAGAAAAAAATATGGTATTACACAGTGTGAATTTTGTCCTGTGAAATTTGGGTTTCATGTATGTATATACATAGTTACAAGTATTTTATATATACTGGGTCATTATATAAAATGTATTTCTCATCATGAGTCATGGTCAAAGTTCAAAATACCACCAAAGCTTCATGTATTGGGGAAGTGGAAGGAGGGGTCACTCCTAGATGCAAGAATGAGAGAATAAGCTGAGTTTTATGAATCAAAGTTCAATATTAAAACTTCTCCAAAATGGTAATCAGTTTGTAGATTTCTTTTTTTTTTTTTTTTTTTTTTGGTGCCATGACTCGGATTCAAAATTTGTAGATTTCTGTTTTAACTATTTGAGAGGAGAGCGAGAAACATTATGACCAGATGCCTTCATTTTTAATTCAGAAACTTGATGCTAATTTAAAACAATCTTATTTCAACCTCTTTGTGTAAGACATAAAATGTTTTGTTCAGAAATTAAAGATAATAAAGTTATGTTAAGTTCATTTTCAGGTTCAATTTCTAGCTTTAAAGTGCTGTGATTGCCATTAAGCTCTAGCAATCCAAGATTCTCTGGGGTTCTCCTTAAGCCTGCCCTCTCCCTGGGAGAGTTGATCCTTCCTTCCTTTGTAAAATAACATGTGAATACCTCGGGAAAGGATAAGCCTCTTGGAAAAACAAAACAAAACAAAGATGTTCCTACCTTAATAGGTGGTAAGTTCATGTTTCCCAACTGCGAGTTTCTTCATTCTAGGCTGAAAATTATTTGTAGTGCCTTATAAATATTACCTGAGATAGGAGCCCTTAGATCATGGAAGACATTTTCTTAGGATTTTAATTTACATCCTTTGAATGTTATTTATTTACATGGCTTTAAAAGCAATTAAGACATTTAGGGAACACATTAAA
Source organism: Sapajus apella (assembly GCF_009761245.1). Taxonomy (NCBI): domain Eukaryota; kingdom Metazoa; phylum Chordata; class Mammalia; order Primates; family Cebidae; genus Sapajus; species Sapajus apella. The sequence continues at coordinate 2,121 of NW_022439217.1, forward strand.
CCACAGATTAATGTGAATTTTTCTGTTGGACTATCTATCATTCAAAGGCTTACCCATACCCTTTTCCACCCAGGGAGATAAATGTTTCAGAACCAAAGAGGCATATTTCCTTTCTGTCTGGTTTCTTAGAATTCATTTAAACATGCTTATTGAAATCTCCTGTCATGCAATATTTTAGCAAGATTCCCTAAATACATACTGCTTGCAGACTGTAAATATTACATGACAAGATTGTTACTATGTTTTCTTCCTTAGGCAAACAATACCACAGTCAAAATCCCCTATATAAACAATTACAGTCAGTATGTAAATTAATTTACATGATAAAAAAGTAGGTATAGCTGTTTTCCTCTAAGGCTTTTAAATAAGTAAAAGTGAATATTCAAAAACTGTAAATGTCTTGAGACAAGAAGACTGCCTACGTCCAAACTATATTTTACTTTCTCCAAACAACACCCAAATTGGATTACAAAGAAAACATTTTCCTCTTTAAGGCACTGTCTTCAAAAAGAACTTGAATTCCTAAGGAGTCCCAATGGGTTACAGACTGATAAGACCACCAGAAACAGAAGACTACTTGAGCATTTTTGAGATCAATTTCCTATTTCTAAAAAGAAAAGATACTTGTCAAAACTAAATATGACTCCCATTAAACAACTGCATAATCAGGACACTAATAAACAAAGATTCATTCCCTTAGGTCTGCTGGCCATTGCATGGTGTAAAGTATTCTAGGAAAAAAGAGAAATATTGGAGGTGGTGGCCACCGTTTTAGCAGCTCATTATAAGTAGGGGTGGGTGAGAGGACTTGGGACTGAAATTTTACTCATCAAGCTACCTAAACTGTGGCAAAATAATCAGGTCTGTACAGAACCAGCTAATTTAACAAACAAACTACCAGTTAGAGAAATTAGAATTTTGACCTTGTTTTAAACTTTTGGGCTTCCATTTTCTTCCTTTTTTTTTTTTTTTTTTTTTTGAGACGGAGTTTCACTCATGTTACCCAGGCTGGAGTGCAATGGCGCGATCTCGGCTCACCGCAACCTCCGCCTCCTGGGTTCAGGCAATTCTCCTGCCTCAGCCTCCTGAGTAGCTGGGATTACAGGCACGCACCACCATGCCCAGCTAATTTTTTGTAGTTTTAGTAGAGACGGGGTTTCACCATGTTGACCAGGATGGTCTCTATCTCTTGACCTCGTGATCCACCCGCCTCGGCCTCCCAAAGTGCTGGGATTACAGGCTTGAGCCACCGCGCCCGGCCGCCATTTTCTTCCTTTTAAAGGAAAATAAACATTTGGGCCGGGCGTGGTGGCTCATGCTTGTAATCCAAGCACTTTGGAGGCCAAGGCGGGCGGATCACCTGAGGTCGGGAGCTCAAGACCATCCTGGTCAACATGGTGAAACCCCGTCTCTACTAAAAATACAAAAAATTAGCTGGGCATGGTGGCGCATGCCTGTAATCCCAGCTACTCAGGAGGCTGAGGCAGGAGAATTGCCTGAACCCAGGAGGCGGAGGTTGCGGTGAGCCGAGATCGCGCCGTTGCACTCCAGCCTGGGTAACAAGAGCGAAACTCCGTCTCAAAAATAAAATAAAATAAAATAAAAATAAAAAAAGAAAAGAAAAGAAACATTTAAAATTTGATTCTTTTAAAGCTACAGTGTTGGCTACTAGAAAGAATTACAGCTTTCACCCTACTTTTCTGTTTATTTATATCCACCAGTTAGGTATATGAACTTAACTAGTCTAACACGGACAGCCAGCAAATTGTCCTTCTTCTTCTTTTTTGAAATGGAGTCTCACTCTGTCGCCCAGGCTGAGTACAGCAGTGCGATCTCAGCTCACTGCAACTTCCGCCGCCCAGGTTCAAGCGATTCTCCTGCCTCAACCTGAGTAACTGGGATTACAGTCAACCGCCACCACACCCGGCTAATTTTTGTATTTTTAGTAGAGACAGGGTTTCACCATGTTGATCAGGCTGATCTCAAACTCCTGACTTCAGGTGATTGACCTGCCTTGGCCTCCCAAAATGCTGGGATTACAGGCATGAGCCACCACACCTGGCCAGAAGGAATCTTATGGTAGAGTTCCTTTCACTCCTGCACAGAGGTTAAAACACAGACTTTAGAATCATATTGGCTTGAGCTAGATGCCTAGTGGCCACTTTTTAGCTGCATGATCATGAGCAAGTTGCTTAATCTCTCAACTAAATACTGAGAATATTATCTGTACCTATTAGATAGAATCGTTATAAGTACTGAATAAGAGAATGCATGCAAATAAATGGTAGCTCAGAGACTGAGAATCAGGAAGCTTCTCAGGAGGAAGAAAAGGAGGAAGGGGAAGAGAATATAGGATGAGGAAAAGTAAAGGGGAAGAGGACAGGAGAGAGGAGCAGGTACACAGGGAAGAGGCAGAGATAGTGGAAAGGGATCCGAGGAGAGGACAGGGGAAAGAAATAGCTATAATTATAATCCCTTCATTGTGAAGGACACCCATCGCACTTGGCAAACACATAATCACATAATCTTGCTTGTACTTCATTATCCACTTTCTCCAGTCTTCACCTGAGCAATTGGCCTTCATCCACCTCCAAAAAACAACCCCACACAGCCATACGGACTAGGTTTCACTTGAAATTCATGACAACAACAAGCAACTGATCTTAAAGTAAAGAAAATTTCGTTTTCCAGCATTGATTAATGCAGTCACACAATTACATAATGAAGAACCTAAGAATTTTCCATCTTTTTCTTTGGCCAGCTTCAAAACCAGGAAATGACAACTGTAAGTATGTTATGCAGGCATACCAATGTCTAATAGAAGAGACAAGCTTTCTTCCCTGGAGATGTTTTTGTCAGAAAAGAAAATCTTTCACAGCAACCCCTGAACAATCTTCCTCTTCTGTCACACTGGCCAGATGGCATCACTTGACCAAGTCTTAATCAATCCTTGGCAAGGTGAATGAAACTATCATGTTTGGATTAAATCAAGCAAATTTCAACCTCTGGAACTGGAATGGGGTTCATTGCCATCAATATACATGGCCATGAGGAAGACAGGAGATATCTGGAGAATTATATTAGCAGAAGAGAATTATAGTGGTAGAAACATTTACCAGCTTGGACTGAAAGTGACATAGACAGTACAAAAGGAAAAGAGGTATCTGGATCCCCCGCCTTACAAATTTCTACCAGCAGAAAGTGGGTTAAAAAAAAAACTACTTGGTTGCAAAAACATGTTATCTTCCATGAAAAAAGAAGGACGGCTCACTCAGACCCTGGAAACAAGAGCCAAGGAAATAGAAAATTATTCTCAGGCTTTGAGACCTAATCAGGGAAAAGCCAATCTGTGCCTAACTAAATTTCAGAATTGCTAAGGACCAGTTACTCTTGTGTGACTTCCCTATTCCCTCTTTTTTTTTTTTTTTTTTTGAGATGGAGTCTCACTCTTGTTACCCAGGCTGGAGTGCAATGGCGCGATCTCGGCTCACCGCAACCTGCGCCTCCTGGGTTCAGGCAATTCTCCTGCCTCAGCCTCCTGAGTAGCTGGGATTACAGGCACGCGCCACCATGCCCAGCTAATTTTTTGTATTTTTAGTAGAGACGGGGTTTCACCGTGTTGACCAGGATGGTCTCGATCTCTTGACCTCGTGATCCACCCGCCTCGGCCTCCCAAAGCGCTGGGATTACAGGCTTGAGCCACCACGCCTGGCCCCCCATTCCCTCTTTCTGAATACGAGTGTCTATATAGCAGTCAACTTATGCCTGTCCTACCATTTTATGTTGAGTATACATGGAGGAAGCTAACTTGTTTCTTTAGTTCACAGGTCTTCAGATAGAGAAGCTGTACTCAGGGAATTGTACTTATGAAACTACACCTGAGATGTCTCATTTATACCTGAAATTCGTTATACAACAAAATTCTAAACTTTGAAATGATACTGCAATGAAATGGGACTTTTGAGAATCTTGGGAGAAGGTGAGTACATTTTGCATGTGGAAGCAATGTTAATATAGGGTAGATTGTAGTAGCTAGCCTCCAAGATGGCTCCCAGTGATCCTTCTGGTATCCTTACCTTCTGGTGTTCACATCTTTATATAGTGCACTCCCACATTGCATCAGGGTTGGCTTGTGTGACCAATAGATTCCACAAATGTGATAGTAAATGATGAAATTAGGTCATAAAAAACTCTGGTTTTTTCTTGCTCTTTCTCTTCTATCATTTGCTCTAGCAAGCTAGCTGCCATGTCATAAGGACTCTTAAGCAGTCCAGTGGAGAGACCTATGCAACAATAAACTAAGGCCACCTTCAAACAACTAAGTAAGTGAGCCCCAGTCAAGGCTTCATATGACCACAGCCCCAGTCAACAGCTTGCCTGTAACCTCATGAAAGATCCTGAGCAAGAACTGCCAAGACATGCTCCTTCTGAATCCCCGATCCACAAAAACTATGGGAAAATAAGTATTTATTATTTTAAGCTGCTATATTTTGGGGAATGTAGTAATATGTCATAATTATAAGTAGTTACTAAAAATTCTATATTCATTTTTTCCCCTAAAAACCATCTGTCTGAGAAGGCTCTTAAAATCCATTATCAAAAAAGTACTATGAGGCCAGGTGAGTGGCTCACCCCTGTACTCCCAGCACTTTGGGAGGCCAAGGTGGGCAAATCATGAGGTCAGCAGTTCGAGACCAGCCTGAGTAACATGGTGAAACCCCCATCTCCACTAAAAATACAAAAATTAGCCAGGCATGGTGGCATGTGCCTGCAATCCCAGCTACTCAGGAGGTTGAGGCAGGAGAATCACTTGAATGGGGAGGCAGAGGTTGCAGTGAGCCGAGATAGCACCACTGCACCCCAGCCTGGGTGACAGAGTGAGACTCCATCTCAAAAAAAAAAAAAAGGACTATGGACCATTTAAAAGAAAAACACAAAATCATTGACATATATGTCTTCATCTTATAAAAAAGCAAAATATCAAATTCTGAAGTAATGACTAGATAATAAAGATCTCTTGTTCTTTGTAAATCATCTTCCATAATTCAAATAATTAATATTAAAAGTATAAAAACAAACAATATTCCCCCACTGAAAGGTTTAATTCAGTTGTAGTACCAGTGAGAAAGCTACTGAAGATAAAAAGGGAAGGAAGGGGCATTTGAAAAGCGAGATGATGTTACAGGGCAGTACTAAGACGTAGAGAAGAGCATAGGCTCTGAAGCCAAACTGCATGGTCCAAATCCTATCTGATGACCTTCCTCATTTGTAAAATGAAAATAATGAGCACTCTTCCCTCATAAGATTGTTATAAGTAGTACATAAATACATAGAAGTTGCATAGGAGAGCATCTGGAACATAACAAGTGCATCATAAATCACTTTCATCATCCTGGTGGTGTGGATAGGGCGTGAATGTATAGATGTATTTGGGTTCACAAAGAAGATTCAGTCACAGTCTTTTTTTTTTTTTTTCTTTTTTTTTTTTTTTGAGATGGAGTTTCGCTCTTGTTGCCCAGGCTGGAGTGCAATGGCGCGATCTCGGCCCACCGCAACCTCCGCCTCCTGGGTTCAGGCAATTCTCCTGCCTCAGCCTCCTGAGTAGCTGGGATTACAGGCATGTGCCACCATGCCCAGCTGATTTTTTGTATTTTTAGTAGAGACGGGGTTTCACCACGTTGACCAGGATGGTCTCGATCTCTTGACCTCGTGATCCACCCGCCTCGGCCTCCCAAAGTGCTGCGATTACAGGCGTGAGCCACTGCGCCCGGCCCAGTCACAGTCTTATTTGGCAGGTCTTGCTGATTTAATTTCCCTTCAGAAAACATCAAGAGAGTTCAAAGAGAAGCCCTGACCTAGCTGTGAGGCAATTAAAACTATAGTAAGTGATACCTACATTTGTTTCAAGCGTTTCCCTGTCCATGAGTATATCACTATGGGCAGCTTCACAGTTGGGCTCTAAGTGTTCAAAGTTACATCAACGGCCAGACATGATGGCTTATGCCTGTAATCCCAGCACTTTGAGGGGCTGAGGCAGGTGTATCGTGAAGTCAGGAGTTCAAGACCAGCCTGGCCAACATGGTGAAACACAGTCTCTACTAAAAATACAAAAAATTAGCTGGGCGTGGCGGTGCATGCCTGTAGTCCCTGCTACTCAGGAAACTGAGGCAGGAGAATCGCTTGAACCCAGGAGGCAGAGGTTGCAGTGAGCCAAGATCACACCATTGCACTCCAGCCTGGGCAACAAGAGTGAAACTCCGTCTCAAAAAAAAAAAGAAAAGAAAGAAAGAAAGTTACATCAACTACATATGAGGTAGCCAAATAATTTATTATCCAAACTGGGACACTTCTAAGAATAAAATAGGCCCTAGAAAAGATTATATTTGAAAAGGAGGCTTAAACTGGAATTATTCCAGGCCAGTAGGGATAAATGATTGGTCATTGTGACTGTGTGACAAGTTCGTAGAAAAGCAATACACATAGGTTGTAATGAAATTGAACAATAACATTTTACAACTATGCACAGAATGAAGAAATGGTATCCACTCCCAATAACTACCTCACCAGAAGTAATCTACTTATATTTAAATAATTCCTATCAGAATAATTATTAAATAAGCAATCTACTTACACTTAAATAATTCCTATCAGAGGTGGCCAAACCCTTGTTATAATAACTCTATAAAAATTATGGCCGGGTGCGGTGGCTCACCCTTATAATCCCAGCACTTTGGGAGACTGAGGTGGGCGGATCACAAGGTCAGGAGTTCAAGACCAGCCTGGGCAACATGGTGAAACCCTGTCTCTGCTAAAATACAAAAAATTAGCCAGGCATGGCAGTGTGCACCTATAGTCCCAGCTACTCGGGAGGCTGAGGCAGGAGAATTGCTTGAACCCGGGAAGTGGAGGTTGCAGTGAGCTGAGATTACGCCACTGCACTCCAGCCTGGGTAAGAGCAAGACTATGTCTCAAAAAAAAAAAAAAAAAAAAATTACATATAGCTGGGCAAGGTGATCTGTGTCTGTAGCCCCAGCTACTTGGGAAGCTGAAGCAGGATTGCTTGTGCCCAGGAGTTTGAGTCTAGCCTAGACAACAGAGTGAGACCCTGTCTCTGGGGAATAAAAAAAAAAATTATATAATAAATACATATCTCAGAGCACTTGACCTTCTTGACTACTCTTCTCAAAACTCCTTCTTCCTTGGTTTCCATGATAATACTTGCTCCCAATTTATGCTCTATTTATTTTCAAACTTCCTTTTATGGGCCCTTTTTTCTTCTACCACGGCCTATATTTCCTCATCCTTTTTCTTTCATTCCACATCCTCTCAATTGCTGAACTAACACACTGTCATTGCATGACACATCACACTTGAACACTGATGACTCCCAATGTTTATCTGTAGTCCTGACGTCTCTCTTAAGGTCTATATCTGAACTAATATGATAGCAATTAGTTACATGTAATTATGAAACAATTGAATGTGGCTAGTTCAAATTAAGATACACACCATATTTCAAAGACATTATGAAAAAAGAATGGAAAATATCTTAAATTTTATATTGATTACGTCCTGAAATGTTAATATTTTTAGGTATAATAAAAATAAAGATTTTGGGGTTAAATAAAACGTATCATTAAAATCGATTTTACTTAGGTTAATGGCATAACATAAGAAAAATTAATTTTATGTGTTTCTGTTTGTTTTTTTTTAACTTTTGTGGGTACATAGTAGTTGTATATATTTATGGGATATATGAGATACTTTGATACAGGCATGCAATACACAATAATCACATCATGCTAAATGAAGTATTCTTCCCCTCAAGCATTTATCCTTTGTGTTACAAACAATCCAATGGTACTTTTTTTTACCTTCTTTTGTTTTTTTTTGTTTGTTTGTTTGTTTTGTTTGTTTGTTTGGTTTTTTTTGGAGACGGAGTTTCGCTCTTGTTACCCAGGCTGGAGTGCAATGGTGCGATCTCGGCTCACCGCAACCTCCGCCTCCTGGATTCAGGCAATTCTCCTGCCTCAGCCTCCTGAGTAGCTGGGATTACAAGCACGCGCCACCATGCCCAGCTAATGTTTTGTATTTTTAGTAGAGACAGGGTTTCACCATGTTGACCAGGATGGTCTTGATCTCTTGACCTCGTGATCCACCCGCCTCGGCCTCCCAAAGTGCTGGGATTACAGGCTTGAGCCACC
>NW_022439218.1:0-1002 GCF_009761245.1 Sapajus apella
GTCTTTTGGAATTAGGTGGCCAAATACTGGGACCTATGACCCAAAAATTACCCAGGCCGTATGGAAAATGGTTGCAAAAAGTCCTGGATACCCTGAGCAGTTTCCATACATCGACCAATGGTTGGGTTTAGTCCAATGGTCTCCCCCATGGCTAAAGCGCTGCATAAAACAGGCTAGACTTCAGGTCACGTTAGCCAGCCCAAAAGAAAGTCCCTTCTGGGCCAGCCATTCTCCCCACCCCAGCGGAGGATCAGGAATTACTTCCACCCTACTCAAGGCCCTCTAAACCAGCGCCTCAGCACCCCCCTCGACAGTACTATTAACCAAACCTTGTCCCCCCTGCACACCCATAGCGGGGCCCCCGCACCCACCGGCAGTCCTCCCTTTCCAAGAGGCACCCCCAACAGAAGACAATTGGGGTCGCCCATTCTTTGTTCACATCCCCTTCTTGTCAAGTAACTTATATAACTGGAAGGTGATAGAGATCAAAAAGAGGGCCAAAACACCAAGTGCTGGCACGAGCTTTAAGGGCAAGGGAAAGCTGCCGGGCTAAACCCAAAATTGGAGGCACCCATGGCATGACAAAGGGGATTTCTATGGCCTGCAAGCCGGCAGAGGTGCATCCAGTGTGAGGGGCTGTGCAGGAGGGAAGTGCTGGGGAACTGCTAAGAGTTCCCGGGAGGGGGTAGTACTGGAGAACTGCTAAGACGGCGAGAGGGCAGGGCTAGGTACCTGCCCAGATGGAAAGTTCCCTGGGAGGGGGTAGTGCTGGGAGGCCGGGGAATTTAAGGCGGTGACGTTGCGGAGGTTTTACAATGAAACTCAACATCCCCCCTTCTCTGAGAAGCCCCAGGCTTTGACAGGACTCTTAAAATCTGTATTCCAGACGCATCGCCCCACTTGGGACAACTGCCAACAATTATTACTAATTCTGTACACCACAGAGGAAAAAAAAGGGCAAAATTAGACAGGAAGCCCTGAAAGCCATCATAGGTCCAGGGC
>NW_022439218.1:1102-9776 GCF_009761245.1 Sapajus apella
GGGGGGGGGGGGGGTCACCAGGCTCTGAACACTTTTCACCGGTATCTTACAGAAGGGGTTAGGGGAGTGGCCCACAAGCCCAGCAAACTCTCCGAGGTAGGAACTGTAACTCAGGGTCCACAAGAGTTGTTAGCTGCTTTCCTTGAGCGCTTACTGGGCGCCTGTTACCCTGAGGCCTGGAGAATCAGCGGGCCATCAATCTGGCTTTTGTTTCCCAGTCCGCCCCAGACATCAAAAGAAAATTTGCAAAAATTAGAAAGGTTCCAGAGAATGAATTTAACTCAGTTGTTAAAAATTGCCCAAAAAGTCTTTAACAATAAAGACCCCTTAGAGGCCAAGCAAAATAAGAGAGTTACTCAGGCAGTGATAGCAGCGCTCCAGGAAAAACCACAGCTAGCCCCTGGACCACAAATCGATTCGTTGATCTGGGAAATGGCACTGTCACCCATTCCCTGAGTGTCCATATCCACTCCTGTGACGGGACTTGCTCCACAAACTGCAAGCAAATATTTCTTTCATCGAGGGTCAAGCTTGCCTCTCAATTCCTCCTCCCTTAGCCACAGGGCCACCTCAGCTGATCCTCATCACCTGTGCTCTGTCAGACGAGTATCTCTTGCAGGAAGCTTTATCCTCAGAGGCGGATCAACCACCTGCACCAGACTTCCTCCACAAATTTCAAGAGAGTGTACCGGGAGTATGGGCTGAAACGAGTCCCCCAGGGCTGGCAAGTCACCGCACCCCAGTCGCGGTCCAGCTATTAGCAACGGCAACTGCAGTCCAGGTGAAGCAATACCCTATGAGCTGGAAAGCCAGGCGAGGAATTGCTCCGCACATCACCAGACTCCTGAAGGGAGGAATCCTCACTACCTGTAAGTCTCCCTGGAACACCCCCTTGCTCCCCGTGCTAAAACCAGGCACACAGGACTATCGGCCTGTGCAGGACTTGAGGGAGGTGAATAAACGGGTAGAAACTGTTCATCCTACAGTTCCAAATCCGTACACCCTCCTAAGTCTCTTGGACCCAGAACACCATTACACTGTCTTGGATCTTAAGGATGCATTCTTTTGCATCCCACTAGTCCCTGTTAGCCAGCCTATATTTGCTTTTGAATGGACCGACCCTGATACTGGAGTCTCGGGGCAACTCACTCGGAGAAAACTGCCTCAGGGGTTCAAAAACTCCCCCACTCTGTTTGCTGAGGCACTTAGCCAAGACCTTGCTGCCTTCCGAGCTGAGTTCCCAGAGTGTACCCGACTCCAATACGTGGATGACTTACTCTTGGCTACAAAAACCCAGGAGGCCTGTAAAGAGACCACCCAGTCATTATTGAAAAAACCCTGCAGACTTTGGGGTACCAGGTCTCAGCTAAAAAGGCCCAACTCTGCCAGCCAAAAGTGACTTACCTGGGCTATGTTATAGAGAAGGGCAACCGGGCACTGGCACCCAGCCGAGTCCAAGCAGTGCTGCAAATACCCAACCCTACCACAAAATGCCAAGTTCGAGAATTCCTTGGGGCACTAGAGTACTGCAGGCTATGGATTTTGGGATTTGCTGAGATAGCCAAGCCTCCGTATGCCTGCGCTGGAGAAAATCAGCCCTTGATATGGACAGAGGTGGAGCAACAGGCTTTTGACAAGCTCAAGATTGCCCTGACTGCAGCCCCAGCCTTGGCCTTGCCAGACATCTCTAAACCTTTCCAGTTGTTTGTGCATGAAAAACAGGGAGTCGCTAAGGGGGTGCTCACCCGGACATTGGGACCCTGGTCCCAGGCAGTTGCCTACCTGTCAAAAAGACTTGATCCCGTAGCCTCTGGGTGGCCAGCTTGTTTGAGGTCGGTGGCAGCTACGGCCCTGTTAGTCAGGGAGGCGAACAAACTGACTTTGGGGCAGGAGTTGAACTTAGTGGCACCCCATGCGGTGGAGTCACTACTCCGTGGGGCTACGGGAAAATGGATGTCTAATGCCCACATAGCCCAATACCAGGCCTTACTTTTGGACCAGCCCTGCATAAAATTTTCAAAAACCACAGTTTTAAACCCCGCCACACTGCTACCTGACAGCAAGCCAGAGGAACCCATATATGACTGCCAACAGACAATAGATGTCCACGCTGTGCAACCAGATCTCACCGACGTCCCCCTGCGGAACCCAGAGGAGGTACTGTATATAGATGGCAGCAGTTTCATGGTCGACGGAGTCAGGTACGCTGGGGCAGCTGTGGTCACTCTAGAGCGGGTTATCTGGGCCCAGGCTCTTCCACACGGAACCTCAGCCCAAAAGGCTGAACTTACAGCTTTAATAAAGGCCTTGGACTGGGCGGAGGGAAAAATTGTTAACATCTACACGGATAGCTGGTATGCTTTTGCTACGACCCATGTGCATGGTGCCATTTATAAAGAGGGTTGCTTACCTCAAAGGGAAAAATCATCAAAAACAAAGAGGAAATCCTAGCTCTACTAGAAGCTATATGGAAGCCTAAGGCAGTGGCATTAATACACTGCAAAGGACACCAGAAGGGAGATTCACCAGAGGCAAGGGGAAATAGGGCGGCTGACCTACAGGCCAGATCGGCAGCCTTGGGGCCAGTAAAACCTCTGACTCTTCTTGTGACTCTGCCGGCCCCAACCCTGCCTCCTACCCCAACGTATTTGCCTGAGGAAGAAAACTTTGCCAAAGAACAGGGGGGATGGCAAGATTCCACAGGATGGTGGATTCTACCGGACACAAGGATTGTGCTCCCCGAGGCTCTAGGACAGGCTCTAGTTAAGGACACACACCAGGCCACTCACTTAGGACAAACAAAACTCACCGAGCTGCTGAGGGCCAGATATTACATTCCACACTTACATGAGATTGTTAGGGAAACTACTACTCGTTGTGAAGTTTGTGCCAGGGTAAATCCAGGAGGCAGTAGGCCTAGTCAGGCAGGGATAAGACTCAGGGGTACTAGCCCAGGGGAACACTGGGAGGTAGATTTTACTGAAATAAAGCCCCCAGCGTGCGGCTATAAGTACCTCCTTGTGTTTGTAGACACTTTCTCTGGATGGGTCGAGGCTTTTCCTACTAGGTCAGAAACCGCACTGGTAGTAGCGAAAAATTGTTACAGGACCTGGTTCCTCGGTTCGGCTTGCCCCTGATACTGGGATCAGATAATGGCCCTGCATTTACAGCTCAGGTTTCACAGGGCCTGGCAAAGGCCCTGGGCATATCCTGGAAACTGCACTGTGCCTATCGCCCCCAGAGTTCAGGGCAGGTTGAAAGGATGAACCGGACCATAAAGGAAACTTTGACAAAATTCATTCTGGAGACCGGTGAAAACTGGGTCAGCCTGCTTCCTTTTGTTCTCCTCCGTACCTGATGTACTCCCTATAAAAAAGCTTTACTCCTTTTGAAATTATGTTTAGAAGTCCCCCTCCCTTACTCCCCAGACTTGGGGATGCCATACATGCTGGAGTCCATAACCATACACTCCTTAAGTCCTTGCAGGCACTCCAATCTGTTCAGTCCCAGGTCCACTCGCTCATCAGGGGAACTCGACCTACCCCGGTGGATTTCACTGACCAGCCGGTACCGTGTAATCCTGGTCACCCCCACGGCAATCAAGGTGGACAGACTGACTGCCTGGATTATTCCTGCAACCACCCTCCGAAAGGGACCCTCCTTGGCACCCACCTACTATCGATGGGTCATCACCGAGGGCTCCACTGGAGCATATGTTAGTTCCTTAACCGGAAAGGGATCCACCCTAGTCAACCTAACCCTGGAGTACTCTCCGGAGACCCCCATTACCTTCTCCCTGGACCTCTGTGCCCTCCTGGGCCCCCACTTAAATTTCAGGACAAGTGGAGATATAGCTGGGTGTGGCAGTTTAGGGGCAGAGCGACAACTCCAGACCATGGGGCTATATCTGTGCCCAGGATCCACCCCACCAAAAAGATGAAACTGTGAAGACAAATGAATTCTTTTGCCCCCATTGGGGTTGTGGAACTATCTCCACTATAACAGGATATACTGCAAACAGAAACTCTTTCATTTTTCTCACCCGAGACCCTCCCGTAAACCCCTGGCTAACATTCCTGCTCACTGGATTAGCAGGACCCTTGGTGCTAATGGTCCTAGGGTTAACATTTGGACCATGCCTTTTAAACATGCTCCTCAAATTTATCCAGGAAGAAATAGATTCGGTCAAATTAATGGTTCTGAGATCCAAATATGGGCCCTTGTGTCAAAAAGAGGAAACCTATTAAAGATTTAATACATGTTAAAAGAACAGGGAGGAATGTGATATTGTGCTGGCCTAGAGCCAGAACCGGAGCAAAACTATTTTATAAAATGCAAAACTGTTTTTAGATAAGTTGAAATGGCTGCCCCATTCTCCTCACAATAACTACTGTCCTTGGCCTCTGTAAATAGAACTGCTAGTTTGTTCTTCAAAACTATGTAAAGCTGCTTACCTTTTCTTATCAGTAACTGCTAAAATCTGTGATGTGTAAACAAATGTATATCTTGACTTCTGTAAACCACTGAGGTGAATCACAGAATCCCCTAGCCCTTGGAATGTCCGGAGACCCCCGCCCTTGTCTCCACCCAGGAGGTGAATCACAGAATCCCCTAGCCCTTGGAATGTCCGAAACCTTTTCATCCCCATCCCCGCCCCTCACCCCCACTCCCAAGGTGGTTTTTCGGGTATAAAAAATCGTGGCACCCTCCTTTTGCCACCACAGGTTGGAGAGACGTGAGTCCTCTGTGGTCGCCGGCATAATAAATGACCCTGCAATCTGGCATACTTTTGTCTTGTGATAACTTTCTATGCTCCAGTCAAATACAACAGATGAACCTTGAAAACATCCTAAGTGGGATCCAGAGCAGTCCGAACATGACTGAGCAGGGACTCCCAGATGCAAAAGTCCACGTATTGTGTGACTGCACTTTATAACATACCTGTTTTGGAAAAACTTCCAAACTGGGTTTTACCTTTGCTCTCACACTGCAACAAACACAGAATATTTCTGTCACCAAATGTGAGGACCTCTCCCCGCCAACAAACAAGCAATCGATTCTGCAGCAGACGACAGCCAGTGCCCTCCAATTCAATCCAACACAATCTACCCAGGCGAGGGCTCAGTTCCCAAGGCTGACCCCTCCTTCCCACCAGCCCAGGCCTCTGGAACTTCTGACTCACAAGCTTCAAGTTGTGTTCCCACAACCCCCTCTTTGGGTTCAATTAATTTCTAGAGCAGCTCACAGAACTCAGGGAAACACTTAGGAGGCATACTGGTTTATTGTGAAGGGTATTTTAAAGGATACGAATAAATAGCCAGATGAAGAGATACACAGGGTGAGGTCTGGAGGGTCCTGAGTGCCGGAGCTTCTGTCGCTGCAGTTGGGGAGTGCCACCCTCCAGCACGAGGATGAGTTCTAGTTCACCTTCCCGTCTGCCTCCACGTGATTCGGCCATCTGGAGGCTCTCTGAACCCAGTCCTCTTTAGTTTTAATGAAAGCTTCCTGAGATTAGCATTCCTTCCCCCAGGGTGTGCGGCAGGACCCACTCTGGAATGAGGGTTAATATGACCCACAGTTAGAAAGGCAGGAGAAGATTAGAGGCTGCCTTGGGGCAGGTGAGAGAAGGGCAGGAGAAGGTCAGAGAGATTCTGTTTCCTGAGGCCTGACATGCCAGATGCTTTAACAATACAACACAGCAAGGGCAGTGGAGTTATTCAGGAACCCTGGGTGAAAACCTGCGGAAATACACACACCACCACACCACCAAAGTAGGCAACTCCTACACATCTATGATACTGTAGGAGCGGCCGCGGGAAACAGATCTCTCGGACACCGAATATTGGAGGAAGGAGTTTATTCGGCCGGGAGCCAGGTGGCATATTTGCTTAATATCCAAGCTCACCTAACAAAAGAAGTTTCCTTCTTTATATAGGCTTATACTTTAGATGTTACACGTGGAAGAATCTTAGGTTTATAGCTTAACATATGAAAAGGGTCTCTGTTTACAGCCTCAGGAATTACATATGAAAAGGGTTTCAGTTTACCGTCTTAGGAATGAAAAGGGGAAGTTTACAGTCTTAGGAATGAAGAAAAAAGGAAGTTGATCTGAGATGCCTGGGTCTCCCTCTTCAATACTACAACACCACAGAAGGCAAATCACAAAGAGAGAGAGTAGATTGGTGGTTGCCAAAGGCTTGTGGGTAATGGAGAGTGATGCTTTTTGTTTGTTTGTTTGTTTTTTAGAGGCAAGGTTTCACCATGTTGGCCAGGCTGGTCTCGAATTCCTGACCTCAGGTGATCTACCCACCTCAGCCTCCCAGAATGCTGGGATTACAGGCATGAGCCACTGCACCCGGCCTGAAGACTGATGCTTAATTGGTACAAGGTTTCATCTGGAGGGGATGAAAAATGTTGGAATAGGCTGGGCACGGTGGCTTATGCCTGTAATTCCAGTACTTTGGGAGGCCAAGGCGGGTGGATCACCTGAGGTCAGAAGTTTGAAACCAGCCTGGCCAACATGGTGAAACCCCATCTTTACTAAAAATACAAAAATTAGCTGAGTGTGGTGGTGTGCATCTGTAATCCCAGCTACTTGGGAGGCTGAGGTGGGAGAATTGCTTGAACTCAGGAGGCGGAGGCTGCAGTGAGCTGAGATTGACCAGTGCACTCCAGCCTGGGTGACAGACTCCATCTCGCAAAAAAAAAAAAAAAAAAAAGAAAAAGAAAAGAAAAATGTTGGAATAAATAATGGCGATGTATGCACAACACTGTGAAGGTGCTGGAAGCCACAGCCTTGTACATTTTAAAGGGGCTAAAATGATGATGAATTTGACGTCAAGTGCCTTCTCCCTTGATAATGATAAAAAAGAACAAGCTTCTGGGATGTAAGGGCTTCAGGACCCTCAGCAGCTGAAGATTCCTCAGTTGCCAGGGCTTCCCGGACCTCCTATGGGGATGTGTCGAGGGTAGACCCTGTGCCAGTCACCAGAGGATCGGGATTGCAGGAGGAGGGGGCAGATACTGTGTCGTGTGGCGGCAGAGCCACAAGCCCAGCAGGGCCACCGATGCACAGAAGAGTGAGGAGCCCAGGAAGCCTTCACAGAGGCAGTGACGTCTCAGTACCGTCTAGAAGGAGGAGTAGAAGTTAACCAAGCAGGCTGAGAGGTAGGGGGCTTGAGGACACCCAGGGAGGAACTGGGGGCCGCTGGAACGGGACGTCCGGGGAGGAACTGGGGGCCGCAGGAACGGGACACCCGGGGAGGAACTGGGGGCAGCAGGAACTGAAGCTGGGTAGGGCCAGGGCCAGGTCCCAGGGCCCCTGGTGCCGAACCCAAGGCCTTGCACTTGATCTCTGGAGCAGTAAAGGCCATTGAAGGTAAGTTTTAAACAGGCGTGTCATGTTAGGGTTAGGCTTTCAGGGTGTTCTGACATCCTGTTCGTGGTGGGTAGATTCAAAAGGATAAACCTGGAGGCAGGGGCGGTCCGTGCCCAGCTGTGCTGGGCGCCTGCGTCTGTATCGCTTCCATCACCTTCCAGCAGCCCTCCCGGCTGCCTTCACTTCCTTTCCACTCTGCTGCTCTGCTGGCTGAGCTCTGGGCTCTCCCATCCAGGTGCCCACTTGACCACTCCCCTAGAGGGCCTCAGGCTCGACAGTCCAACCTCCATCACCTCCCACCCAAACCCACCCTCTCCCAAGACTCAGTGGGCTTGGCTGGGACCCCAGGGGCTGTGGGGATGTCAGTCATTCCTACTGAATACCTGTCATGAGCCATGCTGGGTGGTGGAGTTTAATATTAAAAGGGCAGATTTGGCCCGGTGCAGTGGCTCCTGCCTGTAATCCCAGCACTTCGTTAGGCTGCTTGAGCTTAGGAATTTGAGAACAGCCTGGGCAATGTAATGAGACCCTACAGAACAGGATTGCAAATAAAAAAAGTAGAGAAAAAGAGACCCTGTCTCTACAAAGAAAACACAAAACTTTGCTGGCTGCGGTGGTGCATACTTGTAGTCCCAGCTACTCTGGAGGGGCTGAGGTGGGAGGATTGCTTGAGCCCAGGAGGGTGAGACTGCAGTGAGCTGTGATTGTGCCACTGTACTCCAGCCCGGGCAACAGAGCCAGACCCTGTCTCAAAAAAAAGAAAAGAAAGGGCTGGTACAGTGGCTCATGCCTGTAATTCCAGCACTTTGGGAAGCCAAGGATGGGCAAATCACCTGACGTCAGGAGTTTGAGACCAGCCTGGTCAACATGGTGAAATACCGATTCTACTAAAAATACAAAAAATAGCTGGGCGCGGTGGCGGGTGCCTATAATCCCAGCTACTCAAGAGGCTGAGGCAGGAGAATTGTTTGAACCCAGGAGGCGGAGGTTGCAGTCAGCTGAGATTGCATCATTGCACTCCAGGCTGGGTGATAGGGCAAGACTCTATCTCAAAAAAAAAAAAAAAGAAGAAGAAACAAGTGATAATTCTCCTTTCCCCTCTCCTTTGCAGTTTGGTGGGTGTCCTTCAAAACACTGTGGCCGTTCAGCCCCTTACATTATACGCAGGAGGGGATAAGCATAGATATATCTATATTCTGTACCTTGCTTTTTTCACTTACAAGTGTACCATCCTTTCCCGTCTGCCATTCTATAAAGCCACCTCATCTTTTTTCTTTTTCTTTTTTTTTTTTTTTT
>NW_022439218.1:9876-10323 GCF_009761245.1 Sapajus apella
CACCCAGCTAATTTTTTGTATTTTTAGTAGAGACGGGGTTTCACCGTATTAGTCAGGATGGTCTCGATCTCCTGACCTTGTGATTTGCCCACCTTGGCCTCCCAAAGTGCTGGGATTACAGGTGTGAGCCACCGCGCCCGGCCAGCCACCTCATCTTTTTAATGGTCATGGTGTTCCACGGTTTGGAGGTCTCATCATTCACTCACCATCTTCTCTGGGTGGTTATGTAGGAAATTTCCAATTTTTTTTTTCTGCTACCCTGGGCATCCTTGCCCTTGTAGCTTAGGACTCTTGTGGGAGTGTTTCCATCAGGCAGACAGGCAGATAATACCTAGCAGGAATAAATGATCAGTCCTGTGTTTATTACAAAAGCAGGAGCAACCAATAAGCTGGAACTAGACCTGGCAGGCTGGCAGAGGAGGCTCTGGAGGGCTTCACGGCAAGCTG
>NW_022439219.1:0-4055 GCF_009761245.1 Sapajus apella
CACACTGATGGGTTTTGTCTTTTTATCCAATTTGCCAGTCTGTGTCTTTTGATTGGGGCATTTAGTCCATTTACATTTAGGGTTAATATTGTTATGTGTGAATTTGATACTGCCATTTTGGTGCTAGCTGGCTGTTTTGCCCTTTAGTTGAGCTGGTACTTGTTGTTCCTTTATATGTGTAGAGCCTCTTTCAGGAGCTCTTGTAGAGCTGGCCTGGTGGTGACGAAATCTCTGAGTACTTGCATGTTCCCAAAGGATTTTATTTTTCCTTCACTTATGAAGCTTAGTTTGGCTGGATAGGAGATTCTGGGTTGAAAGTTCTTTTCTTTAAGGATGTTGAATATTGGCCCCCATTCTCTTCTGGCTTGTAGGGTTTCTGCTGAGAGATCTGCTGTGAGTCTGATGGGCTTCCCTTTGTGGGTAACCCGACCTTTCTCTCTGGCTGCCCTTAGTATTTTCTCCTTCATTTCGACCCTGGTGAATCTGACGATTATGTGCCTTGGGGTTGCTCTTCTTGACGAATATCTTTGTGGTGTTCTCTGTATTTCCTGGACTTGAATGTTTGCCTGCCTTGCTAGGTTGGGGAAGTTTTCCTGGATAATATCCTGAAGAGTATTTTCCAGCTTGGATTCATTCTCTTCGTCGCATTCGGGTACGCCTATCAAACGTAGATTAGGTCTTTTCACATAGTCCCACATTTCTTGGAGACTTTGTTCATTCCTTTTTACCCTTTTTTCTCCAGTCTTGCCTTCCCGTTTTATTTCATTGAGTTGATCTTCGACCTCTGATATCCTTTCTTCTGCTTGGTCAATTCGGCTGTTGATACTTGTGCATGCTTCACGAAGTTCTCGTGTTGCAGTTTTCAGCTCCATCAATTCACTTATATTCCTTTCTATTTTGTCCATTCTTGTTAGTATTTCGTCAAATCTTTTTTCAAGGTTCTTAGTTTCTTTGCATTTGGTTAGAACATGTTCTTTAAGTTCACAGAAGTTTCTTACTACCCACCTTCTGAACTCTGATTCTGTCATTTCATCACATTCATTCTCCATCCAACCTTGTTCCCTTGCTGGCGAGGAGTTGTGATCCCTTTTAGGAGGAGAGGTGTTCTGGTTTCGGGTGTTTTCATCCTTTTTGCGCCGGTTTCTTCCCATCCTTAAGGATTTATCCACCTGTCGACTTTGTAGTTGCTGGCTTTCAGATTGGGTCTCAAATCTTTCAGATTGACGTTCTGTTTGTTGATGATGAGGTTATTTCTGTTTCTTGGTTTTCCTTCTGACGGTCTGGCCCCTCTGCTGTAGGTCTGCTGAGGTTCACTCCAGGCCCTGCTTGCCTGGGGTTCACCTGCAGCAGCTGTTGAACAGCAAGGGTTGTTACCAGTTTTCTTCTTCTTCTATCTTTGTCCCAGAAGGGTACCCGCCTAGTGTCAATCTGATCTCTCCTCTATGAGGTGTCTTTTTGGATATATAAGGGTCAGGGAGCTGCTTGAGGAGACGGTCTTTTCTTTATAGGAGCTCAAATGGTGAGTTGCGAGCTCTGTTGTTGTTCATTCAGAGCTGCTGGGCAGGTACTTTTAGGTCTGCTGCAGCAGAAGTCATAAACTGCTTTTTGTTCCCAGGTGCTCTGTCCCAGGGATTTAGGGCTTTATTTATGAGTTTCCGTTATGCTGCTGCCTTCTTTTTTTTTTTTTCTTTTTTTCTTTTTTCCTTCAGACCTGCCCAGCTCAGCAAGGAGGCAGCCTAGTCACTGTCGGCCTATAGCAGCTTTGCTGAGCTGCTGTGGGCTGTGCCCCGCTGCCGAGTGAACTTCCCTGCAGTCCTGTTTATATGGGTGTAGTTAGAACTGCTTTGGTGATGGTGGCCCGCCTCTGTTGGGGCAGAGTCTCTGCTGTGGCGGGTTGCCTTGGCAACAGCGGGTTGCCTCAGCAATGGCGGGTTGTCTTGGCAACGGCGGGCTCCCTGGTAATGGCGGACGACCCTCCCCCACAGAGCTGAACCGTCCCGGGTTCAGCTGCGCTTGCTGTGAAACTCTCAATCCAGAGTTTCTGGTTGCTGTTCTTTTGTTGGGGTGGGGCCAGCCGAGCCTGATCGCCTGGCTCCCTGCCTCAGAGCCTTTTTAAGTTGGTGTTCCAGTCGCCTGTTGAAGAGGCGCCGGGGTCTGTTTGTTTTCCCCTGCGGCCACTCACTGCGCTGGCTTAAACAGCGGCACTGAGGTTTGTGGCGCTTTTTTTTCTTTTTTTTTTTGCCCTGGAATCTACTGTCCTGGTTCTCTGCTCTGTCCCCTTTTTGAACCAGCGTATGGGCGACTTCCCGGGGCTCCAATCGCCAGCCAAGAGGGCCTCCGGACTGGTGTATTTTGTACGGAGAACCACGGCTCCGGGGCGCCGACAAAGCAGCCGCGAGGGGCAAAGCAGCGGCGCTGGCCGGCGCTGGCCGGCACGGCCGCGCTGGCCGCAACAGCCGTGCTGGCGACCGTGGAGCACCTCTGCCCGGGAATTTCCTAGTCTGTGGGCAATAAAAACGCGGCGTCCACTCACCCTCTGCACTTTCACTGGGAGCTGCAATCCTGAGCTGTTCCTAAACGGCCATCTTGGATCTCCTCCAGCTCCGTTTTTGTTTTAGAGCCAGATATTTCTCATTACACCCTATACGCCCATTCACTCAGGAATATCCAAACTCAGCTTTTTGGAGAAACGTGTTTCTAACTCTCAGAATCTAAACATAGATGCAACTTCCCAAGGTGAAAGAACACACATTGTAGCAGTTTGAAAGAGACGTTTCTAAAGTGATTTAGACGCGATCTTATAGCTATTTCTTTTGAGCCTGTAAATGGCTGGAAATATCTCTTTCCAGATTCTCCAAAGAAAGGGTTAGTGGACTGGTACATTCACACAATTGTTTAACTCTGTAAGTTTAATATACACCTTGACAATCATTCTTCTACAAAGCTCCGTTGTTGTTTTAGAGCCCGATATTTCTCATTATACACTATACTCCCAATAACCCAGGAATATCCAAACGCAGCTTTTAGAAGAAACCTGATTCTAAGTCTTGGAGTCTGAGCATAGATGCAACTTCCTAAGGTGAAGGAACACCCAGCAGAGAAGTTGGAAAGAGCCGTTTCTCCTGTGGTTTAGACGCGATCTTACCGCTGATTCTTATGTTCCTGTATATGGCTCGAAACATCTCTTTCTAGATACTGCAAAGAAAGGGTTTGTGAAATGCTACATTCACACATGTGTTGAAGTCTGTAAGTTGAATATACACCTTGACAATCATTCTGTTAGATAGCTCCGTTTTTGTTTTAGAGACACATATTTCTCATTACACCCTGTATTCCCATTCACTGAGGAATATCCAAACGCAGCTTTTAGAAAAAACGTGTTTCTAAATCACTAAATCTAAACATAGATGCAACTTCCTAAGGTGAACCAACACACTTCAGAGCAGTTTGGTATAGACGTTTCTCCTGTGGTTTAGACGCGATCTTACTGCTAATTCTTATATGTCCATATATGGCTGGAAATATCTCTTTAAAGATAATCCAAAGAAAGTGTTTCTGAACTGCTACATTCACACGTCTGTTTAACTCTGTCAGTTGAATATGCACCTTGACAATCATTCTGCTAGATAGCTCCGTGTTTGTTTTAGAGCCACATGTTTCTAAATACACCCCAACCTCCCATTCACTCAGGAATAACCAACCGTAGCTTTTAGAACAAACGTTTTTCTAACTTGCTGAATCTAAACATACTTGCAACTTCCCAAGGTGAACGAAAACACAGCAGAGCAGTTTGATAGAGACGTTTCTCCTGTGGATTAGACGCGATCTTACCACTAATTCTTATGTGCCTCTATATGGCTCGAAATATATCTTTAAAGATTCTCCAAAGAAAGGGTTTCTTCACTGCTACATTCACAAACCTGTTTAACCCTGTCAGTTGAATATACACCTTGACAATCATTCTGCTAGGTAGCTCCGTTTTTGTTTTACAGCCAGATATTACTCATTACACCCTATACTCCCATTCACTCACGAATATCCAAACGCAGCTTTTA
>NW_022439219.1:4155-5267 GCF_009761245.1 Sapajus apella
GTGCCTGTATATGGCTGGAAATACCTCTTTCTAGGTTCTCCAAAGAAATGGTTTCTGCACTGCTACATTCTCACCTCTCTTTACCTCTGTAAGGTAAATATACACCTTGACAATCATTCTGCTGGATAACTCCGTTTTTGTTTTATAGCCAAATATTTCTCATTACACCCTATACTCCCATTCACTCAAGAATATCCAAACGCAGATTTTAGGAGAAACGTTTTTCTAACTGACTGAATCTCAACGCAGATGTAACTTCCTTTCGTGAAGGAACACAACGCAGAGCAGTTTGAAAGAGACGTTTCTTCTGAGGTTTAGACGTGAGCTTACCACTAATTTTCCTGTGCCTGTATACGGCTGGAAATATCAATTTCTAGATTCTCCAAAGAAAGAATTTCTTAACTGCTACATTCACACATCTCTTTAACAATACAGGTGGAACGTACACCTTAAAAATCATTGTGCTAGAAAGCTCTGATCTTGTTTTAGAGCTCGATATTTCTCATTACACCCTATACTCCCATTCACTCAGGAATATCCAAACGCCGCTTTTTGGAGAAACGTGTTTCTAACTCGCTGAATCTAAACATAGATGCAGCTTCCGAAGGTGAACGAACACACAGCGGAGCAGTTTGAAAGAAACGTTTCACCTGTGATTTAGATGCGATCTTAAAGCTAATTCTTAGGGGCCTGTATATGGTTGGAAATATCTTTTTCCAGATTCTCCAAAGAAAGGGTTACTGAACTGCTACATTCACACAATTGTTTAACTCTGTAAGTTTAATATTCACCTTGACAATCATTCTGCTACATAGCTCCGTTTTTGTTTTAGAGCTGCATATTTCTCATTACACTGTATACTCCCATTAACTCAAGAATATCGACCCGCAGCTTTTAGAAGAAACGTGTTTCTAACTCGCTGAATCGAAACATAGATGCAACTTCCTAAGGTCAACGAACACACAGCAGAGCAGTTTGAAAGAGGCGATTGTCTTGTGGTTTACACACGATCTTACCGCTAATTCTTATGAGCCTGTTTATGGCTGGAAATATCTCTTTCCAGATTCTCCAAAGAAACGGTTTCTGAACTGCTACATTCACACATCTGTTTA
>NW_022439219.1:5367-7443 GCF_009761245.1 Sapajus apella
CCAGATATTTCTCATTACACCCTACATTCCCATTCACTCAGGAATATTCAAACGCAGCTTTTAGAAGAAACGTGTTTCTAACTCGCTGAATCTAAACATAGATGCAACTAAGAAAGGTGAACGAACACACAGCAGGGCAGTTTGAAAGAGGCGTTTCTCCTGTGGTTCAGACGCGATACTACCGCTAATTTTAAGTACCTGTATATGGCTGAAAATATCTCTTTCTAGGTTCTCCAAAGAAAGGGTGTCTGAACTGCTATATTCACACATCTGTTTAACTCTGTAAGTTAAATATACACCTCGACAATCATTCAGCTAGATAGCTCCGTTTTTGTTTTAGAGCCAGATATTTGTCAAGACACGCTACACTCCTTTTCATGGAGGAATATGGAAACTCAGCTTTTAGAAGAAACGTGTTTCTAACTCGCTGAATTTAACATAGATGCAACTTCCTTAGGTGAATGAACATACAGCAGAGCAGTTTGAAAGAGACGTTTCTCCTGTGGTTTAGACTCGATGTTACCACTAATCTTATGTGCATGTGTAAGGCTGGAAATATCTCTTTCTAGGTTCTCAAAAGAAAGGGTTTCTGAACTGCTACCTTCACACATCTGTTTAATTCTATATGTTGAATACAAACCTTGACAATCATTCAGCTACATAGCTCCGTTTTTGTTTTAGAGCCAGATATTTCTCATTACACCCTATATTCCCATTCACTCAGGAATATCCAAACGCAGCTTTTACAAGAAACGTGTTTCTGACCCGCTGAATTTAACATAGATGCAACTTCCTTAGGTGAATGAACACACAGCAGGGAAGTTTGAAAGAGATGTTTCCCCTGTGGTGTAGACACGACCTTACCGTTCATTCTTATATATCTGTATATGGCTGGAAATGTCTCTTTCAAGATTCTAAAAAAAGGGTTTCTGAACTGCTACATTCACACGTCTGTTTAGCACTGTAAGTTGAAAATACACCTTGACAATCATTCTGCTAGATAGCTCCGTTGTTGTTTTAGAGCCAGATATTTCTCATTACACCCTATACTCCCAAAAACCCAGGAATATCCCAACGCAGCTTTTACAAGAAACCTGTTTCTAACTCGCTGAATCTAAACATAGATGCAACTTCCGAAGGTGAACGAACACACAGCAGAGCAGTTTGAAAGAGACGTTCCTCCTGTGGTTTAGATGCGATCTTACCGTTAAATTTTATGAGCCTGTATATGGCTGGAATTATCTCTTTCCAGATTCACCAAAGAAAGTGTTTCTGAACTGCTACGTTCACACATCTGTTTAACTCTGTAAGTTGAACGTACACCTTGACAATCATTCTGCTACATAGCTCCGTTTTTGTTTTACAGCAAGATATTTCTCATTAATCCCTATACTCCCATTCACTCAGGAATATCCAAACGCAGGTTTTTGGAGAAACGTGTTTCTAACTCGCTGAATCTAAACATAGATGCAACTTCCTAAGGTCAACGAACACACATTGGAGCAGTTTGAAAGAGACGTTTCTCGTATGATTTAGATTCGATCTTAAAGCTAATTATTGAGAGTCTGTATATGGCTGGAAATATCTCTTTACAGATTCTCCGAAGAAAGGGTTAGTGGACTGCTACATTCACACAATTGTTTAACTCTGTAAGTTTAATATACACCTTGACAATCAGTCTTCTACATAGCTCCGTTGTTGTTTTAGAGCCCGATATTTCTCATTACACCCTATACTCCCAATAACCCAGAAATATCCAAACGCAGCTTTTAGAAGAAACCTGATACTAAGTCTTGGATTATAAGCATAGATGCAACTTCCTAAGGTGAAGGAACACCCAGCAGAGAAGTTTGAAAGAGCCGTTTCTCCTGTGGTTTAGACGCGATCTTACCGCTGATTCTTATGTTCCTGTATATGGCTCGAAATATCTCTTTCTAGATTCTCAAAATAAAGTGTTTCTGAACTGCTACATTCACACAATTGTTTAACTCTGTAAATTTAATATACACCTTGACAATCATTCTGCCAGATAGCTCCGTGTTTGTTTTAGAGCCAGATATTTCTAAATACACCCCA
>NW_022439219.1:7543-10322 GCF_009761245.1 Sapajus apella
TAAACATACTTGCAACTTCCCAAGGTGAACGAAAACACAGCAGAGCAATTTGAAAGAGTCGTTTCTCCTGTGGATTAGACGCGATCTTACCACTAATTCTTATGTGCCTCTATATGCCTCGAAATATATCTTTAAAGATTCTCCAAAGAAAGGGTTTCTTCACTGCTACATTCTCAAACCTGTTTAACTCTGTCAGTTGAATATACACCTTGACAATCATTTGCTAGGTAGCTCCGTTTTTGTTTTACAGCCAGATATTACTCATTACACCCTATACTCCCATTCACTCAGGAATATCCAAACGCAGCTTTTAGAACAAACGTGTTTCTAACTCGCCGAACCTAAACATAGATGCAGCTAAGAAAGGAGAACGAACACACAGCAGAGCAGTTTGAAAGAGACGTTTCTCCTTTCGTTCAGACGTGATATTACCGCTAATTCTTATGTGCCTGTATATGGCAGGAAATACCTCTTTCTAGGTTCTCCAAAGAAATGGTTTCTGCACTGCTACATTCTCACCTCTCTTTACCTCTGTAAGGTAAATATACACCTTGACAATCATTCTGCTGGATAGCTCCGTTTTTGTTTTATAGCCAAATATTTCTCATTACACCCTATACTCCCATTCACTCAGGAATATCCAAACGCAGATTTTAGAAGAAACGTTTTTCTAACTGATTGAATCTCAACACAGATGCAACTTCCTTTCGTGAAGGAACACAACGCAGAGCAGTTTGAAAGAGACGTTTCTTCTGAGGTTTAGACGTGAGCTTACCGCTAATTGCCCTGTGCCTGTATATGGCTGGAAATATCTCTTTCTAGATTCTCCAAAGAAAGAATTTCTTAACTGCTACATTCACACATCTCTTTAACAATATAGGTTGAACGTACACCTTGACAATCATTGTGCTAGAAAGCTCTGATTTTGTTTTAGAGCCCGATATTTCTCATTACACCGTATACTCCCATTCACTCAGGAATATCCAAATGCCGCTTTTTGGAGAAACGTGTTTCTAACTCGCTGAATCTAAACATAGATGGAGCTTCCGAAGGCGAACGAACACACAGCGGAGCAGTTTGAAAGAAACGTTTCTCCTTTGATTTAGATGCGATCTTAAAGCTAATTCTTAGGGGCCTGTATATGGCTGGAAATATCTCTTTCCAGATTCTCCAAAGAAAGGCTTAGAGAACTGCTACATTCACAAAATTGTTTAACTCTGTAAGTTTAATATTCACCTTGACAATCATTCTGCTACATAGCTCGGTTTTTGTTTTAGAGCTGGATATTTCTCATTACACTGTATACTCCCATTCACTCAAGAATATCGACACGCAGCTTTTAGAAGAAACGTGTTTCTAACTCGCTGAATCTAACCATACATGCAACTTCCTAAGGTCAACGAACACACAGCAGAGCAGTTTGAAAGAGGCGTTTGTCCTGTGGTTTAGACGCGATCTTACTGATAATTCTTTTGAGCCTGTTTATGGCTGGAAATATCTCCTTCCAGATTCTCCAAAAAAACGGTTTCTGAACTGCTACATTCACACATCTGTTTAACTCCATATGTTGAATATACACCTTGACAATCATTCTGCTACATCGCTCCGTTTTTGTTTTAGAGCCAGATATTTCTCATTACACCCTACACTCCCATTCACTCAGGAATATCCAAACTCAGCTTTTTGGAGAAACGTGTTTCTAACTCTCAGAATCTAAACATAGATGCAACTTCCTAAGGTGAACGAACACACATTGGAGCAGTTTGAAAGAGACGTTTCTCGTATGATTTAGATGCGATCTTATAGCTAATTCTTAAGAGTTTGTATATGGTTGGAAATATCTCTTTCCAGATTCTCCAAAGAAAGGGTTAGTGAACTGCCACATTCACACAATTGTTTAACTCTGTAATTTTAATATATACCTTGACAATCATTCTGCTACACTTCTCCGCTTTTGTTTTAGAGCCAGATACTTCTCATTACACCCATTATTCCCTTTCACTCAGGAATATTCAAACGCAGCTTTTAGAATAAAGGTGTTTCTAACTCGCTGAATCTGAACATAGATGCAACTTCCGAAGGTGAACGAAGGGATAAGAGAGCAGTTTGAAAGAGACGATTCTCCTGTGGTTTAGATGCGATCTTACCGCTAATTCTTAGGAGGCTGTATACGGCTGGAAATATCTCTTTCCAGATTCTCCAAAGAGAGGTTTTCTGAACTGCTACATTCACATATCTGTTTAACTCTCTAAGTTGAATATACACCTTGACAATCATTCTGCCACAAAGCTCCGTTGTTGTTTTAGAGCCAGATATTTCTCATTACCCCCTATAAACCCATTCACTGAGGAATATCCAAACGCAGATTTTAGAAGAAACGTGTTTCTAACACGCTGAATCTAAACATAGATGCAACTTCCTAAGGTGAACGAACACAGAGCAGAGCAGTTTGAAAGAGACGTTTCTCCTGTGATTTAGATGCGATCTTAAAGCAAATTCTTTTGAGCCTGTATATGGCTGGAAATATCTCTTTCTAGGTTCTCCAGAGAAAGGGTGTCTGAACCGCTATATTCACACGTCTGTTTAACTCTGTAAGTTAAATAAACACCTCGACAATCATTCAGTTAGATAGCTCCGTTTTTGGTTTTGAGCCAGATATTTGTCAAGACACGCTACACTCCTTTTAATGGAGGAATATGGAAACTTAGCTTTTAGAAGAAACGTGTTTCTAACTCGCTGAATTTAACATAGATGCAACTTCCTTAGGTGAACGAACATA